>NC_135023.1:14808420-15113064 GCF_051020955.1 Megalopta genalis
TTACCTCGCAGATTCGAAAGCAACACCGGTAATTAGAGGAGTATAGGTAAAATATGTTTTGCGTTTGAAGACTGAATGATAGATCGAAGGGCGGGATCGTCTGAGAACTGACATTGTCTAACAATATTACGTCGTAGTATTTCTTAACAAACATCCGCATTTGTTCAAATTATTGAGAAATAAATCACATCCTTCGTGTACAAGAAATTTCTATACTTCTTATTGCTATATATACTACTCAATTAATGTCATAATTTTAATGAAATAATTCAGTAATGTGTAAATTAAATTACTGAGAAATAGCAATGCTTACAATTGATTTACAATTTATTTATTTAAATTTTCTATCAGTTTGCTAAGATCAGAAAAAGTGTATAGTATAAAATATAACATCATATTATTATTGAATAATAAGAAGCACGTCGTTTTTCCAATTGCACGTTCACAAAATCTAACTAACCGACTAATTGTAAACTAATCTGCAAAGTAAACTAATTTTTTTACCTATTGCGTATTGTCTAAGTATTTATTAAAATAAAGTCAGAATTTAAATAGGGCAAATTATATTCGCACATGAAAAATATAAAAACGTGAAACATGTTAGCATTGAATAAATTCTTATTTATATTTTCTTCTATAAAAAATGATTTCCTTGATCCATGTTTCGACTACGCGATTTCTTTAACTCTTTAATTACTCGAAACTCGGACTCGACCTGTATAAATCGATCATTGAAATGAATTTCCAAGCTGACAGACTCAATCATATTTCTAAATATTTTAATATCGAACAATACCATGTTTCAGTGAACCGATTCAAAATTACTCCCAAAGAATTGCTCAAAATTGCACTTATAATATACTTCACACCGGAGTACGAAAAATTTAGCTCCCATTATTTACAACGATCATTCTACTGATGAATGACCTTACAGAAAAGAAAATATCGAACCACTAACGAACGTTACACACGACAATATCTTAAAGTTAATTCTCAACAACTTCCCCATTGCTCGTCGGATAAATAATTTTGCATCTCCTACTCTTAAATCCTACTATTAGCAGCCTCCTTTGACTGCGATTACTAGCACAGTGCAGAAGCGAATACTAAGTACGTCGTTCGTCCCGAAACACCGAGGAAAGGCGAGTGGCGACTGTCCGTTTCGGCCTATCAAGTGCTCCGCGATTTTATGGTCACCGTGCCCGCCGTTCGTTTTCACCGACGCGACACCGTGTTTAACAATTTCGTTTTACGCGTGTGCGCGTGCTTATATGCAGCGCGTACGCATGTATGCAGCTACGGTGCAGCACGCCCCGCGGAGGTTTATTGCGCGCGGCGTTTCAAGAGTGCAATGGGGCCGCATGAATAGCTCCTAATATTGTTGAAGAATGAGCTGCGCCGGCCGAGTATCTAGTCCCCTTTTTCTACCTTTCGCGATCACATGTTGAGAAACTGCTCGTTTCAGTGGGAAACGGCGAAAAGGCGACGCGGCTGGCTCTGTGCGAGCTCTTTCGATCGATCGCGCGGTGCCGCGCGGGGATCCGCGTAAACAGTTATCTTACGTTTTCAAATTACCATCGCGGAACTTGCCGTCACAAAGCTGCTCGTGCACCTGTGCCAGTCACAAAACTGTTGTTCGCGCCCGTTGCCAGTCACAAAACTTCTCGGCCATCTTTACAGTCGCGATATACTATTCGTACCGCCTCGCCAGTGACGAAACTCCTCGCGCACCATTACAGTCACAAAACTCGTCGCGAAGCTTCCGAAGCAAGGCAGCTTTTTTGAAATTGCTCCGGACTTGAGTTGTTTCTAGCACTTAGGAAGATTACTTTACCGACTGACTTGCTGGGCTGTTTACCAGCATTAGCTTGCTCCACAACTTGCGTTCTTTCAACAACCTCGACTGTTTAGCTTGATGCATAATTTTGAGCTGTTTCGAGAACTTAAAAGGGTTCATTTGTTGTACGAATTACGTTGTTTAGAAGCATGAGTTTGCTGCATACTTTGAGCTGTTTCGAGAACTTAAAAGGGTTCATTTGTTGTACGAATTACGTTGTTTAGAAGCATGAGTTTGCTGCATACTTTGAGCTGTTTCGGGAACTTAAAAGGGTTGATTTGTTGTACGAATTACGTTGTTTAGAGGTATTAGCTTGCTGCATATTTTGAGCTGTTTCAAGAACTTGAAAAGGTTAATTTGTTGTAGGAATTACGTTGTTTAGAAGTATTAGCTTGCTGCGTAACTTGAGCTGTTTCAAGAACTTAAAAGGGTTAAATGATGCACAATTTGAGTTGAGTAGAAGGCTCACTTGTTTCGCATGGATTGAACGTTTATATGCAAGGATGACTAAATTAAATTAATTTTAAATGAATCGTGTGTATAAAACTATAAACTCGACTAACAATTTTTATAGTCTGCATCCGAGGGGAACGACAAATAAACGATTAAACGATGAAACGATACACGGGCCGAGCAGAAGCGCACAGTGAAAATCGTTTCGCGCTAAGAGAACGCTCGAACGCCGCGCGCCGCGGCCGGCCCGCAAAAATTTTCAACAGAACGACGGATAATAAAGTGCGAGTTCAAGCGGGCAGGTAAGAGGAAAATTTTTCAGGAAAGCACTGGGAACGTGACCCATAAAAACAGGGAGTTCTATCGATTCTTCGCACGTTTACGAAGTGTTACTTAACAATTTCTGAAAAGTTACGTCGCCCGCAGGCAGTTCGAAGCAAGTCTCTGCCGTCTCTGCCGGCAGAGACGCTCGAACGGCGCCGTCGATGGGGTGTGGGTGGGTGCGGCAGGGCGAGGAGAGAGGGATGGTCGAGGGTAAAAATAAGGAAATTAAAATACCGAGTTAATCCAGCCCGAGTGGAAACCTCGGGGTAAACATAATCGTGTATTCCGAGGGTCTGTAGACGGGATAGTGTGAGACAGATCGCCAATCCGGCTGGGCAAAAGGCGATGATCAGTTTCGATGATCGTCGCAGGATCATCGAATTTTTATTGTAAAAACGTGATTCCACTGAGGCAATATTTCGATTTATTGGAAGGAAATATAACTTTAGTCGTCTAGATCTATAAATCGTTTATATAGAAATATGTTATATCACCTATAGGCGAGTAATTAAACATATACAAAATATAATATAATATATGAGAAAAGTAATGGACCTACGTGAAAATATTTTTAGTAAAAGATACAAATATTTGCAAATACTGTTTCCCTTAACTGTGTTAGGTATGCTTCATTTGAAATATAATATTTTATTTCTGTATTAAATGAAACATTTAAAATATGTATTTCACAATATCAACCTAAAAACACTTTAACAATAAATATTTTCTTTAATAATAATAAATAAATATTATGCTTGCAATGAAACATTTGAATATTATTTCCATGAAATTGTAGCCTGCGAAGCAACCGCGAGTATGTTTTGACATTCGTGTTTGCATTTGAGACATTTATTATTCGAGTACATTGCTAAAAACAGGTGTTAAATGTTTCGATATTGTTCATTAATCAAGAGAAATATAAGAAAGAGCTTATTTTTCGAAACAAAGCGTGTTTGTACTTATTCTATAAGCTTATTTTCTCTCATAAATCGTAATCGAAAGAAATAGAATTTCAAATAATTAACAAAAATTTCGACGCATGAAATGCTATCACAAATAATTATTATAATTATTTACAGTGTATCCTAAGAAAGTCTTGTATCAATTAAAAATTTGACATAAATAAATTTGACGTAAAGGGAGATAAAATAAATATTTCTATTCGAGTCTGGTCACACACTACACGTTGCCTAAATCTTGCCTCAGTGGAATCACGTCTTAAATCACGACTACAAAATTGGATGAACATGTACCGTGTGTCTGGTTTAAATGCATCCAAGCGATTGTTTTTCCATGTATTGGAAATGCAAAGAAATGTTTCAGACGAATGTTCTCTTCGAAGCTGAACAACTTCATTCGATATTCATTGAACAACTTCAGTAAACAGTGCTTTGGAAACGGTTGAATGCCAGTTAGGAGGGTATGTAACGAAAGATATAGAGTTTCTCCTATTGAGGCTTTGTGGTATATACCGTCTCGCATGCACTGCAGTTAGGTTCGCCAAAGATTTGGAGACACACAGGTACGATATATCTTGCGATTCCCTATAAATATAATAAAAGATCAGGTGAACGAGTTTTAACTTTATAATTTATTCCACTTACAGTGGCCTACAAGATTGTTCATACACCTTTTAAAACGCAATAACTTTTTTAAAACTGGACTAAGTGACTTGAATTTTTATACTATACTATTTTTACACTATTTCATACTACACAATGACCAAAATGCATCTTCTGTTATTACTTGGAATGTCAGAAACAAAATAAACTCTCCATTTGAACTTTTTTACCTTAGTCTATAACGAAAATTTTTAAAAATTGATTGACGGTGTTACGAGTTACAACAAATTAAAAATTAATGGTAAAAATCGCAGTTTTGTTCCAATTTTGACTAAAAACTGTAAAAAAACATCTGCACTTTTTTAAATCTTTCGACGCTCGACTCTCGGTTAACCGATTTCGATCAAATTTCCAGTACGATACAAGTCACTGTGATCTAGGAAAAGCATATTCTTTTCATTTTCATTATAGGCTTCTATAAAAAGGATAAAAAACGAGAGTATTTTTTTGTCATTCCAAGTAATAGCAAAATTTTAGAAAAGCATTTTAATTATCATCTAGTAGAGTAGTCCCTTTATCATCTAAAAAAAATTCGAGTCACTTAGTCCAGTTTCAAAAAAGTTATTGCGCTCTAAAAGGTGCACGAACACTTTTGTGGGTCACTGTATCTTCTTGGCGTTCTGACATGTGTAGACAACATTACAAGGAACAGTTAAAATTAGTATTAGTATTAGTATTAGTCGTATTAGTCTAACCCACTTATACTCACGCCAGCCATCCAACTGTTCTATCGGAGTGCAACTTTGGACCAGCGACGATATTAACCCTTTGCACTTTCAAAGAAGCGAATAACGTCGTTTAATATATCATGTCCCGAGATCTCCGTAACGGGGGTGAGACCTCCCTACGTTGCGAGCGGTGAAACACGAACCAGATAGTTGTCTGGCTTTCAAATGCTCTACGAAACGCAACGCCGACCGATGAATGCAGCAAAATCGCTCATCCCGAGTTTCGTTCATCTAGATCGCGACGCGTCGCACTGTGCGGCAGTCGTGATAGCGGCAGCTGAATCTTACCGTGAGTCTTCTGGTTCTGGCTGCCTGCAGCAAATGGCTGACGAATTATAATACTCTCGCCGTCTTCTCGGCGCCAGGATACTCGGGGCGGCGGCACGCCTCTCGCACGGCACGTTAACCTCACCTGTACGTGTTATGAAACCAGAATTATAAAGAGAATCGTCTTCGTTATTGCCGGCGGTAACCCCCCCTCTCCCCCCCGTCCGTATAAAATATCTTCGGAAAAAAGTTCGAGCCGCGGGTGCCGCGCCGCGAAACGTATTCGCGCGGAAAACTGTTCCTAACCGCCCGCGATTATACCGGACTTATACGATGGAGTCGTTCCTTGAAAACTGCCCCGATATTATGAGCAATAAACGAATGATTCAGGGGATAGAGGGGAATCCTCGTGAATCCGAATGGCTCGAATTCCGTTGCAGCCACTCGCGGAGCTTCGTTTTCACGCTTTCGAAACGCGACGGGCCGCCGGAACGTATGTATGTATTCGGCCGCGCCGAACGTGTTTTGTGAAATTTTCTAGTGCGCTCTGTGCGCGCGAAATGCAATATTAAACTTCCCTCGACCGGCTCCATTCGGCACGGTTTAATCCATTCTGTTTATTTACGGTAAATAACGACCGTGACGGTGAGAATTCGGTCGTGAAGGCAATACGTAGTAATGAATAAAGAATTCATAAGATAATGTCGAAGTTGTGTCGTGCGAAGAGTGAAGTTCGGATTCGAATTGGCTAGCGCTTTAAGGACGAATGTCGCGTTTCAACTGTACAGTACATCTTATTCCAGAAGGTGCAACTCTCTGTATAATATATTATATATATATATATATATATATATATATATATATATATATATATATATATATATTATACAATAATATATATTAATATATTATACATATTATATTATATTATAATATATTATAATATATTATACAATATATATTATATATATTATACAATAATAAATTTATTGTAAAAATTTCCAGATGGAATTCAGAACGTCGGACAAATTTTAAAAATTTAGCACTGTTCGCGCATCATTTTTAATGTACTAAAAAGATTAAAGAAAGGAACTCCTAATTGGCTCTCGTTCACTGCAATCGATAAAGAAAATTCGTATTTTGCATAAAGATCCGCAGTCCAGTGATCACGTACATAAACAAATGAATTTAAATAAAAAGATTTTGACACGTCTTCTCCGACAAATGTAAAATTAATTATGCCTTGAAATAAACAAACGGAACAGTAAATGGATGTGCCGCAGTAATTGGCTCCACTGCCGTAGGTACTTTTACCTTATCTTTTCCTGTAACAGTGGATGCAGCGTTCTAAAGGAAGATGCACGCTGGGACACGGCGCGGCGTGACAAGTGACACGGCACACGTGTATCAGTGCCCGCGGAACAACAGAATGTTCATTTATTTGTACACATTAGCCTGTGATTGTACGATACCATACGGCCCCGACACTTGCCATAGCACCTCGCCGTGCGTCATCTCCAAGGCGGCGGCGTGACAAAGCGTGTTTATAGACAGAGCGCATTGTACGCCGGAGAATCTGCACGCTATAATCGCATCTCTCGGTTCACGTAACGCGGTCCCAGGGAGCACTGGATGCAATTTTGCATTTGTTTCGTTGCTTGGCGAACCCGATACTGTCGTCGCAGGGACAAAGAAGTGACGAGCGCGGTAGGAGGAGAACGAAGGTCCCTTGATATGATGGAGACTGCGATTCCATTATGCAGAGCTTATACCGAACCAGGAACACTTTCTAACATATGTTCGAGAATCTCGCAATTTCAGGCAGCAAGGGATTTTTATTTCTGGAGGTCGTCTCGATTCGACGAGATACGACACAGCACCGTAGAATATTACGATTGCCTTTCTTCTCCACGAAACTTTCTGCTGTCAATAGTCCGAATGTTTAGTACACGTTGTCTTCCACCGTTCACGGTTACATCGTAATACAACGCAATCGCGTGGTCTTGCTTACAATATATTTTTAACTATTACTGGACCGTAGGTTTTATGCATTTATGGCAACAATGGGTAGAAATAAATTGAAACGACGAGAAGTTTGAAAGAAACTAAGAACGTTAATTTACTAATTTAAACTGAGGATTTGAGGAAGTGATTAAACGGAGGAATAAACTTGTGCTGTATGTCTTGCAATTGATGAGGACAATTTTGATTTTGCACAAAGTGTACATTTTTTTAGAAACTTCACGAGGTTATATCCGTTTTGTTCCGTTTTGTAGATTCTGTTAAGTTCTTCGAGGATTTTATATTTTTCGCAGATTTTTGTAATCATTCGTTTTAATCATCGTTACGATTCAAGTATTACAATTAATTTCAACTAAATTGATAGCTATCACTACGATTGATTCTTGTGTTTTCTTAACACTAAATGTACCGAGATCTAAAAGTGACTGACATGTATTGCTTCATAAAAATTACAAGATTGAATTTATTTCAATTTTTCACAGTTTATTTGACCATCACTTGATTCGACCAGCGGTCGTACGTTTAACGTTAAATCAGTCTTTGTCGTGATAATAAAATCAAGTTACATGAGAAAATCACGTTATCTCTAGACTCCAAATTCTGTGCATTTGTTTATGCAGTAGTTGCAAGTTGAAACGATAAAAAGTTTAAAAGAATTTTAAAATATCAACGTATCATTTCTAATCCATTAAAATTACTTAAGAAGGAATGAACCTGCTATTTATTTTCTGTTTTTTGCAATTCTAAAGAAATGAAAAATATCCGCAGTCTGCTTTCCATTGAAAAATGCAGTAAGATGCACCGAATGTATACGTTTAAGACCAGCGTACAAAGTTTAAACAGTATAATTCGGAAACATGCTGCTTTAAAGGATCTACGTGCAGGAGTCTTTTCAATGTTGGGATTTACTGTAATCTCTTTCAGAATACGAAAATGTATATAATGCTGCACCGACTATCGCTCAACGGTATTTGAACTTTTATCCACACTTTAAAGGATCAAGGCAAATAACGGAGAAAATGAGAAATAATCGCTTACGTACTCCTCCACAAGTAATATTTACCGATAGAGTACGGATTTTTATGCGTTTGCGACTGAACCGAGCAAGTAAAATGAATAACAGCGGAAAAATGAAGAAAACGTTGCAATATGAATTTTAATAAAACAGTGAATAATTTAATCAAAATGATAGTAGACATTTTTATTTGCCTCCTGTTCCGTGAAAATTACACAGAGAATTTGTATCTCGTACAAAAATCCGCAGTCTAACATTTAACTTTCTATTTTATTAAAATTTATATCCTCTCTTTGTCAAGCAAGCAAGATTTATACGCGAAAACGCGCGAATATAAATACGTACATTAATTCGAAATTTATAGTCATCGTTTAACAATCATTCGTGCTTGCAGAATGCCAGTTAACAAATTTCGAACCTTACCAGCAGAGAATTGTCTTCCAATACGATATTTAAACAGCAAAGTTTACTTTCACTGCAAAACGAAATCGTCCAATTGCTTCGTCGATCGTTTCGATTTGTATCAGTTACCATCAGAGACTGCGAATTAATTAAAATTGAAACGATTGCGCCGGAATTCGTTCGTAATCATGACGGACGCAAATTACTTATGTCACTTACAAAATTGCGCGCAGCTGTTTACTCAAAGTCTAGAGGTTCCGCAACGAGCTTTTACGAAATTAAAATTTATGAAACCATTCTGTGAGACTTTGTGGCCACGATTGTTAATTACTGTTGGACTTTCTTCTAGCTTCTCCACCAACTTAGGATACGTTTGAGGCACGCTCTCTACACACCGATGCCGCTGAAGCAACCTTTCGTATTTCAAACATGTTCACCGTAATTCGTACGAACTCGTATTTCGCATTTGTTGCTCTAATCCGCGCTATTTTAATCCATAATTTCGCTCCGTTAGTCGTCCTCGGCACTCCTCTCTTCCCATTTATCTCGATAAAATCACAAACGTCTCGTTTAAAAAATACACGTCCGAATGAAACGCACGAGCTGTTTGAATTAATAATCTGCGACGAAACGTTTCGCGGAATTTCGTGGCAAATCTGACCCGCGCAGGACCAAGTTCTCGCAGATATTTCTTGAGACGTAGTTGAACCTTAACAGTCGAAAGATTTGCAAAAATTGTGATTTTTTGCAGCAGTCGAAAATTTTGCAAAAATTGTGATTTTTTTATAAAATGTCGAATTGAAATAGTATAAGCAGTCATGATATTCCCGTGAAATTTTATAGGAATTAATAAATAAAAGATTTTGTATTTTTATTTATGTATTTCGCACGATTACCATACAATATGTCAAAAAGTAATGAAAAAGAAATGCCACTTTTTAAACTTTGAACAAATGTTATTTTTTAAAGTGTACCATTTCAAGTAATTCATTATTGGACTGCGGATTTTATGCATTTATGACGAAAAGGAATGCAACGAACACAAAGCTATAAATACATTAGTAGAATTTATGGATATTGTTACGTTATTTTCAACTTGTCACAAAGTTGAAGGAGGGGAGACATTTTTATTACACTCAAAGAGGGGAGACATTTTTATTACACTCAAAGAGGGGAGACATTTTTATTACACTTACGTTTCTTAGAAACAACATTGACAATTTTTATTTTGTACATAGATTCGCAGTCTATTCAAAATTCATGATTGAAATATGATTCTGATTTCTCTAAAATGGAAATGTAATTGACAGATCGCCGATTGGGGCTGATTATCCCACGTGTCACCCGTGTAAATGTCACGCAGAATGAATTCCGAATGTATTTTAACTTTTACTTGTAATTATTAATACCAGTTCTCCCCAGGGATAGCTATTTAAAAATGACTCTAACGGTCACCTCTACTCCAAAACATTGACTTTCTGTCAAAGTATGCTTTCGAAGCAAATTTTGGGCTTTCTTGCCATGCCGAAAATATCTTCAGCGCCTATCTACCGTCAGCAGAGGTAGAGTAGATATTTCTCCTCTTAAAATACCGGAAATTGCATTAATCAAACTAAAAGTGGCATTTCCTATAAATGCTGACAAAATTTCATCCGACCAAATTCAAATACATTAAATAAGCTGCCGGGAATTTGGAGATTTTTAAAAATAAACACGATTAGAACTAATTCGTTCTATGCTCGCTATTTCACGTCGTTTCCGGCCAAGCTTCTTCCGACGTTCATCTAAGTCTGAGCTTCCGTGTCCGTCCATCGCTCCGTTAATTTATTTAATTCGTGCACATAAATTTCACATTACTCACACAAAACTACTTGAGACACTTTATTAATTCACCCGTGTTGTAAGAGCGCTACTAATATAAATATCAGCACTAGCGAAAGCAATTTACGACACTAAGGCTCTGCGATAAAGCACTTATGATTTACAACCCTTGTATGCTGTGCACATTACCGCATGGAAACATGTAATCACTTCGTCAGCGATCACGTGGTTGTATACAGGATGAATCGTTTCACTTTCACATAAATTTTTCTTGTAAACTACATGTTGCATGAAAAAATGTCTCGGACAAAAGATGTTTGAAATAAAGAAGAACAACGATCGATTCTTTACCATTTTCCTTTTTCATCAAAACGAGGCTAATTTCTGTACAATTCTTTTTTGCGATAATGTGACAACATTTCGAAGTTTGAAGATCCATTTTATAGAATTAATAAAAATCTGAATGTTTATAATTTTATATAATTAATAAAAATCTGACTGAATCAATGTTACCATAATTGGTTTTGTGCTTTTGTATAACGCGTCCGCAAAAAGTAGTTCCCTTAGAACAAAATAACGGATTTAACGAAACGACGCTAAGCAGTGAGAAATCATCATTAAAACACGATTAAAACTTCATTAAAACGATTCGTCCATAAATCAAAGCTTGATTCGAGAACTAATATACACAGCAACTCCGACGCGGCGCTCACTATTTTAATAAAAAGGGATCCTCGGAGACCCTAGATAACTAGAAATTCCAGTTTTAGCATTCCAACGGATAATTCACAAACGGACTTGAAAAGAACCTGTCCTGAAAACCCGATTCATCTTCCAGTGTAAGATAACGATCCCGGGAGACTAACAGAACAAGAGCCAACGGATATAAAGACGGAGATTACCAGGGTCAACGTCTGCTTCGAAAACCATAAACAAGGTTGTCCTGCGACGGTCCTGGAGGTTCCACGGGCAATTTTTCGCACGCATTCTTCGACCATGGTCGAGTCCTGCAGGACTGTTACTAAAGGAACATACAATTTCAACTTTCCGCAGAAAGGAGGAGCGATTAAAGACAGCGAGATGCGCTGCGAACTATTTCACAGAAATAATGTTCCATTGTATGGACCAGTCAGTCAAATTCATTACTCGTAATAAATTATTCTATCTATTCATTCAAATGATTCTTTATTCGAATATTTCGAAAAATTCTTATTTAGATAATTCTTTATTCGAATAGTTCGAAAAATTCTTTATTCAGATAATTCTTTATTCGAATAATTCGAAAAATTCTTATTCAGATAATTCTTTATTCGAATAATTCGAAAAATTCTTTATTCAGATAATTCTATATTCGAATAGTTCGAAAAATTCTTTATTCGAATAATTCGAAAAATTCTGTATTCAGATAATTCTATATTCGAATAGTTCGAAAAATTCTTTATTCGAATAATTCGAAAAATTCTTTATTCAGATAATTCTTTATTCGAATAATTCAGATAATTCTTTATTTCGAATAATTCGGAAAATTCTTTATTCAGATATTTATTCGAATAATTCAAGTAATTCTTTATTTCGAATAATTCGGAAAATTCTTTATTCAGATATTTATTCGAATAATTCAAGTAATTCTTTATTCGAATAGTTCGAAAAATTCTTATTTAGATAATTCTTTATTCGAATAGTTCGAAAAATTCTTTATTAAGATAATTCTTTATTCGAATAATTCAGATAATTCTTTATTTCGAATAATTTAAATAATTCTTTATTCGAAAAATTCTTTATTCAAATAATTCTTTATTCGAATATGTAATTCGAAAAATTCTTTATTCGAATAGTTCGAAAAAATAGTTTCAAATCAATTATTTACCGTACGAAAATTTCTGTCAGAATAAATTCTTGTTCGCATAAAATCTCACTGGAATGAATTCTTACTCGAATGAAATTTGATTCGTGTTAATTTTTATCTTTCCGTCATCCGAATAAAATTATGCCGAGCTCAGCTTTTGCAGCTCATTCAAATTTTTGCTGTCCACAAACGTGTTGAGTCTGATGAAAATGTCTTTCCTCCTTCAATCGTCTTAATAAGTTGCACACATTCGAAGCACATTCATCAATTCTTCCAACCTCTTCGCAGTTTTCTATCTAACCACGTTATTTCACTAAAAAATGCACAAAATCCGCAGTCCACGCGTCGATCCGTCCGTGCCGTTTTGTAACGATCCTGTATTTTCTAGCGGTCTTCCACGTGGCCTCGCAGGGTCAACAATGTTTTTCAATTCCAAGAACCATCCGGTCGCTGACATTGAACCAAAGGGCGTACCCGGAGGAAGCGAGTGCCAGTGTCTCGAGGAGAGACGGTGTCCCGGTACTTCGCCGAACGAAGTTTGTAGTACGCGGTTTCCGGGTTAAGAGTATTAAAGTGTGTGCAGTGAGAAAACACGTCGGGAGGGCAAGGAGTCGAGAGCCGCTGCCTGCGGACCAGCTCGGCTCGGGCACTCCGACTGTCCCCTGGCGCCAAGTAAGTGACGAACATACTCTTTACGTATGAATACACTCGTTCCCTGAACATTTTTCAATTGAGAGGAACAGAAATACAGAAGGCGACGCGGTAGCGAGATCCTTGGGCCCCGTCTGTCATTTTATTCGACGGTCGCCGCTGATCGGGTCCTGTGAGCAGTAATTTCTCCCAGAAATATTCGGAGGTTGGAATTGAAACCGGCAAATCTGAGAATACTGAGTCGCGATTCTTCGGGACTCGCGGCTCGTTTTTATAGAAACCCGGGGCAGTCGGCAAAAAAGCCATCACGCCGGTATACGTTAATTTGAATACAGAAAATAAAAACGGTGACTTAACTTTGTTATTTCGTGTGCAGACAATTTAATCGAGCGCAACACTATGCGAGGTGTTATCAATCAAATTAAAGCTAAAATATTTCCGTTTTTATTTAATAGATTCATAGAAATGTGGACACTATTTCATTCGATACAGAACGGATTAATAAAGTAATGCTAGCACTAAATAAAAATAAACAAATGTCCTTTGTAACTTACGATGGCATGAAGAAGAAAAATTCTTAACGTAATTCAAATTATCGTGAACAAGATTTACGAATTATTTAAATTCTTCTTTAACATTGTTTATTTTGTAATCTGCGGATCTTTATGCATAATAAAAATTGTCATTATTAATTGCAAGATGCAGGATCTACATAGACATTCATTTCATTCTTTAATCGTTTTAATTTGTCCATAGTAATACAACAATTATCAGAATCCTTAAATGTTTGTGTTATTTTGAATTTTATTTACTCATTTTTATCATAAATGTATAAAATCCAAAAAGAGAAAGAGAAAAGATAAAAAGAGAGAAGTCAAAAGAATGTGTAAATATCATACTAAAATATTATACTATTCGAATAGGCATAAAGTGCATGTTGTTTTAAACGAACAATGAACATACATAAAATGCGCGTTGTTTTAAACGAACAATGCGCTGCGCAAATAAAATATTAGGAGGTCGGAATAATCGAAGTACTTCGGCAATTTAATTGTGTCGCTCGACAAAACACGATGAAGTTGCCTTTATTCGGTTAAAGAATATCGGATTCCGCTGATCAAATCTCGCTCAGTTTATCGTTAAACAACAGCGAGTTTAGGATTTAACGCTGGAAGTTGTTCTACGGGAAAATAGGAACAAGAAATCGACGAGGAACGATCGACAGAAATTGTCGTATCGAGAATTCGGTAATAATCGATTTCGTATCGTTCACGCTTCCTCCGACATTTCCATGACAAATTCAGATAATGTAAACACTGCGTACGCCAATGAACGTACAAAAATATTCGATTGAAAACCTTGTACAGGAGAAAAGAATCAGTTATCGCACGTTTGATATTTCCCGGGTATTCTTTTGTGCAACACGTTCTAGCAATTCCGAATGAAAATGAGCAAAAGCATTCCGAGCAACTAAAGTTTCTTTTACCATTTCGAAATTGCACAAACTCGCGCGACTCTAACAATTTGTTCAAACAATTTTTTTCCATACTCATTTTAACACGACCTTACGAAAGGAAGTCTACCTTTTAGAATGACCTCCTCAAAAGTTGATGTACGATTTTCTTCTCGGTTTTATTGTACTTGAAATGAACACCGTGCCACCGGCATCACGCCACATTGAAACGAATGTGGAAAATTTCAAATGAAGAAAAGCAACTTTACGCTCTCGCTCCGTTTTATTAATAAAAAAAGAAGGGCCTTTCGGAAGACCAAGTTTAAGGACATGAAAGTAGAAACTTCACCCTTTCAAACGAGCACGGGAAGAAGAATGCTGTAAGATTTTTTTTCCCACGACGTTACAGGATCTCGAAGATCCACAATTTATCGATCTAGCGATTTTTTTAATATTGTAAAGTAGCGTATTCTAATTGTTGATATTTTCAAGTGATGTTTCGTACTTTCGTTTTACGTAGAAAATGTTATTTTATTCATTTGTTTTACCCAGAAAAAGATAACGTTAATAAGGAAACGTTTAACTCGAATAATACATTCGTCAATAACGTTGTAAAAATATTATTTAATAATAATATTTATAATAATTAATAATAATTAGTAATAATTATTATTGTCATTTTGCTTAAAGCAGATTGATAATATAAAAATTGGTGGAGTATGTCATGTTCCAAAAAATTAATATTTTATAAAATATTTTATTTCTTTAATAATACGTATAATGATAAGAAAATATAATATAATATAAATAATATAATATAAGAATAATAAGACGGCATCGTCGCGTCGCGTCGCGTGTCGTGAAGAAATCGTGTAATTTCGTAAATCGCACGAGTCTCGCGACACTGTTATTTTATTTCGAACGAGAAGAGTTTAAAAATCCCTTTCATTTTATCTCTAACTTTGTAGGCGGCGCGTTCGAATACGCGAGAGACGTATCGCGAGACACTCGGGATTTCGAGGAGTAATTAGCCGCACGATTTTATCATTTCCAATGGAATACATTGAGCTGGAACGGATTTTCTCAGCGGTCTCACCTTGAGACGATCGTTTCCTCTATTTCCCTTGCCGCGCGGAGCTTCCCGCGAACGACCTTATCAATTTCAAATTAAGGACACAGGTAGGTCGCGGAACCGATATCCTAAATCTGGGATGATACAGAAAACGAGTTTGAAAGTTCTAGTCCCGGCTCATTGAAATTCAGATAAAGTACGAAACGTATCGCGCGGCCCGCCGGAAAATCCCGTCGCGCGCGACGAGATTTTTATAAACACTTCGAGAGCACTCGATGGAAAAACCGAAACGCTCCGAACGCCGACCGACGTGCCATTAATAGCAATATTTATCGGCCGAATGAAAAACTATCGTTCGCTCGTTTCAACGTTTGCAACGCGAACCCGTTAACCGACCGATTAATTCACGAGTTCTCCGATTCGAATTGGAATTTTCATTTTTGATGAGCCTGCCGGAGGCTCGCGCGGTCCGCAACAGGGGGGCCATTATGACAACGGGGAACCAGAACCAATATTCCTTTTTTGGGGAACCCGTACGATTCTCCAGAAAAATTCCGAATATTTAGGCAACCTTCCTATGCAAATCATTGCTGTCCCGTATTTATTATACAGAGATTGGTAATAGATTGGTAATAGAATTATTTATATACAGAAATGGGTAACGAATTATAATCGACGATTAACGATTGAATTATTACTGTTAATCGTTAATTCTTCTGTTTTGATCATTAATCGCAATTGACAACTTAAATATTACTGTTTTAGTCATTCATCGCAATGAAGAACTGAAATATTACTGTTTTAATCAATAATCGCAATTAACAATCGAAACATTACTGTTTTAATCATTAATCACAATTAAGAATTTATATATTACGGTAAAACATTAAAATTGTTGCAATTGTTAGTCGCGATTAATAACTAAAGTAGAAATTTAATTTAGTAGCAATTTAGAAAAATATAATAAAGTAATGAACACGATGAAGACAATTCTTAACGGATTTACACAAAAATATCCTTCCAATTCTATTAAAAATTCAACGATTTTTAATTGTATCTCTCAATCGATGATTCACGATTAATTTTATCAATCGATTCACCCAATCGTCAACTTTTCAACGACTAATGCCTTTAATCGTTTTCATCAATCATTCAATCGAATTAAAAATTTTAATCGATTAATGCCTAACACTGTCCACGTATGAAATGCTATAGTTGTCAGATTTCGCAGTGTCCGAAATTGTTAATGGAATATTCTGCATGGAATTTCCATGCAGAATACATCAATTTTTCGGATTTTTAGGGATTCCGACAAAAATGTTATACGATAATGGAAAGATTTTTAATCACGTCTTGAGCCGTGTATTTACTATAACAGTGTTTTAAAGGCAGCTTCACCGTAATAGCGTACTCATCATTCTATTATCATTAACGGTAGAAGAACTGAGAGGCGGATCTTTCTACTGCCAGTTACAAGAACGTTAAAAATATCTTGTTTCGCTCGTCAAGAATGTTTGTAACTAATTATTTATTGCCTTGTATGAGAAAAATATTTTTCATTCATTGAATATAATATTTCTCATGACAAATATTCTATACAATTAAAAAAAAAGAACCATTGGGTGTAAGTTAGCTTAGAGAGAAGCACAGGATTAATGAGGGAAAAATCGTGTTTAAAATTTGAGAAATTTAACGACATGTTGTTTTATTAAGTCGATCAACAACCGATTATAAATAATTAATATTATATTCTTATCTTTTCCCAAATTATTGTAAAACCATTTCTAATCTATCAGATCGAAACATTATTTAATCCAAGGCATTAACCCGTCAACATAATCTTTATATGAGAGCACGATATCAATTAAGAATAATCAGATTAAAAGATTATATCGTGATAACTAACCCACATCCGTTCCCCGTGGTAATTTCGCACAGTTTTCACAGATACCGAAGAAATAAATAATCTGTTCTATTGATCGTCTTATTAGTTCTGAACCACGTGAATAATCAACGTTGAATCTTGTCCCACCTCATCTTAGATTTCCGTTCTTACATAAGGAATTTACGAAATTAATTATTTATTGTTCCATCTCATTCATTTCTTAGCATCGTGTCAATTTGATATCAAAGACCAGATTATGCTGTAGAAATGAGGGACGGACGAGAGTTCATGATGATTATGTTAGTAAAGAAGAAAAATTGTTTCAGGACAATATTACAAAGGAGATTTCATACATTTTTTACATAAATTTAACAATTTGATCGTATTCTTTATTTTCTCTTTTCGTAATTCATCTAAACGTATTTTTTGTCTCTAAAATTATTCAAGAACGGAATAAATGTTTATGCAGTTCCTGTCTCTTGCAACTAATGCGTAAAATGTTTATTTCGCATAAAAATCCGCAGTCTGAATATAATTATTGAAACGTTATCTGAACACTCAGATAAAATGTGGCTAATAAAAATTGTATATCTGTTATATATCTGTTCATCATAAGTCTATTATATATCTAATAGACAGGTGATTCATCCGAAAACTAATTGTGATATATATAATTTTATCTATTATATATCTAATAAAATTATAAAAATTCTTAAAAAGTGGGGTTCTTATTTCCCAACAAAAGATATTAGTTCCAACTATTAAGTTTTGGCTATCTTTAGTCACGAAATAACTAGAAGAAGAAAGACACGCGTTCGTCGATAACAAATATTTGAATGAGCTGCAAAAATAGACAGATGATTTATCCGAAAACTAATTGTGATATATATAATTTTATCTATTATATATCTAATAAAATTATATATATCACAATTAGTTTTCGGATAAATCATCTGTCTATTTTTGCAGCTCATTCAAATATTTGTTGTCGACGAACGCGTGTCTTTCTTCTTCTAGTTATTTCGTGACTAAAGATAGACAAAACTTAATAGTTGGAACTAATATCTTTTGTTGGGAAATAAGAACCCCACTTTTTAAGAATCCCTAATCGCAAAAGTTTTCGCGGGAACACGGCCCGGTCCGTATTGCGTTAAGTCCTAGGTTTGAAGGCAGCCGGCGGGAACTCGATGAAAATGATAAACAGCGGTCGCAAATCAGTGGCCGGCCTTTGTCTTTCGCTTCCTCATTTTCCGCGGATCGTAAATATCGCGGCTGATTAAATATGTTTGAGCAGCGGTGTGCATAAGTGAGTGCGAGTTCCTTTTTTTTTCCTCTCCCCCGTGGCTCGCATAAATATTCCGTCCTTAAACGTACGGTATATTACGGTGAGTTACGTCGTCATTTCTCCGTGGCTTTTTAATTGTGCACCCCGCGAAATTTAGTGGGCGAAGTAGTTTTAATTACTGGAATTCACGGGAACTGAATCCCGGCTGCGGAAGCGGGGCGCCTCGGCGGCGAGGACGACGCGATCCATCTGTCGCGATTGAAGAATATCGCGGGGAAGGGAATCCGCGGGCACAGCGAGTTTTCAAAGCACTTTAACGTTCGTTCCTCGGGAAACGTAATATTCTCCGGGCGGGTCGTGGCATCAGCTTTGATAAGAAAACCAGGAAACGAGAAATATTTACACATTACGCTACACACATGTCTCGGAAGCACCGCGATCCCGGGATACGCACACGCGCAACAGGTTATTGAGACGCTTTAACAATATTCACGGAATATTCCTTTCCGTGACGTTTGATTGAAATCTATGAGATTTCTCGATTTAAATGTCGAGGCAACTGTGCGCCGATATTTCATGAAAAGGTAATTCAAATTTCGCGACACAAGGCAAATAGAATCCATGCTTTTTATGCGATTTCATCCGCGAGCTGCGTGGCTGGAGTCTAGAGGATTGTTTCAAACGGTTTAAATCATTAGCAATAATGACTTGACGTGGACGAACAAAGAGGCATTCGTAATGTACGTAAATATTTTTCAAGGTTCTCATTTAAAGTATAAGTTTTATCATTATTTTTAGTTCAATAAATTTATGTCGTGTATTATAAATACGTTTGATTTTAAATGAATTATGCTTATCGGATGTATTAGATCATTAACCATGTAATGCATATTTCATGTATCACAGGTACACGTGATATTAATGTATCCGTGGTTTAATTCGTTCAGAAAGTGTAGCAATAAGCGTCTTTTGAATTTCACAGAGACAGATAACAAAAATGAACGTTATCGTTTGCTGAAATAAAAAAGTAAAAATAGATGAGTAATGAAATCAAAAGGAACGATTGTGCGAGTTATTTGGAAGTAATTTTATTTTATTAACGTTTTGTTTTGATATAAAGTGTTCACTTTTTGAACGAATAAAAACAGGGATACATTAATTACATATTTCGCTACTAATTTCATACACAGTATAATTACTTCGATAAGCTTTCGTCAACGAGTCGTTTCAATTTTCGTTGATTTATTTACGATTCGTTTATACCCAGATTTGCTGACCAACCGTTAAAAATCATTATTTGGAAAGAGAATCGCGAGGAAGAATTTTTTGTTTTCAAGGAACACTCCATCGTGTAAACGTTTCATTCACATCTACTTAAGTATCGTTTCATTTAAACCTTGTTACGATATTCATGAAATTGTTGCATTTAAGTTTTACATAGATAATATATACGTATGAATGCGCATTATATACAAATATTATACATATTATATTTGTGTGTAGAATTGATTTAAATTTATAGTAGCAATTGATTCATTAAAGTATCCATTGGAAGATACAAACAGAGCACAAATTGTTATTAATTTACAATGATCTTACATTAATACGAAATATTAATTTCGTAGTCAATCAATTACTCACCTGTCCTCCTTCGCGCACCATGACATCGCCCGACGTCTCCTCAGGAATGAAATCAGGTGGCACAACGATTGACAGCACACCTGTCTGAAAGAATATACTTCTTGAAACGATATTTAATAAAAAATAGATTGGGAAACTGGTACTAATATTACGTATAAAGTCCGTAACTCTATAGCTTAATTTATATTTGCCGAGAGAAGTAGTTGAATTGGACTAGTTTTATATATTCTATTATATGTATGTATTACATATTATATTATATATTATTAATATATAATATATTATAAATATATAATATATTATATTATACGACAACACATATTAATTGAGATTAGAATATATAAATATAATATATATCATATATCAATAATATAATATATATCATATATCAATAATATATTATATATTATATATCAATAATATAATAATTATTATTAATTATTATATTATTATATATTAATAATATATAATATATTATATATTATTGATATATGATATATATAATATTTATATATTTTAATCTCAATTAATATGTTGTCGTGTTACAAGTGAGCGATGAATTTCTTCTCGAAAATAAGTGGAGGCTTCGTTGCAACGAAATTATCAATAAACAATGTTGAAGATCAGAGCGCGATTTTTATGCATTTATGGCAAAAATGAGTAGTTAAGTAGAATTTATTAATACTGTTACACTGTTTTCGAATTATCAGAATTATTGAGAGGAAAAATTTATTTTCGATTTCTTAGAATCGATTTGGCAAAATTTTGTTTTGCATAAAAATCCGCAATCTATTGAATGATCGTTGACAATCGGCAATTATAAAAATGGGCCGCAAGGCTCGAATAATCGTATCTGTTCTTTAAAAATTATCCACTTTTGTGTACCATTTCTGAGCGCCAATTAGGAAAAATTTACTGTACACACGCGCAAGCACAAAATTTCATCTACGTTACATAAATCTCGCAGAGTAACCATAAATCTTCAAAAATTCCGTGACCTACATCGCGAACCAGGTGCAAGTCATTAACATTTCATCATTTCCTTTGCGATCATCGAAAACTTGCGAGAGCACGAACGCCGCGTCTCCCAAGGAAACCTTACGAAAATGTATGCTGCTTTTAGAGCGGCAACCTATGAGAATTGTAGTGCATACGTAGAAATAGTAAATTGCTCGAGCAAAATTCAACGAAGTCTTATAAGAGACGCAACAAGAGTGCTTGCTGTTGTTATCGTTAGGCTACGAATTTTATGCATTTATGATAAAAACGGGTAAGTTTCGGTTCGATTATTTTCAACCGATTGAAAATGTTGAGAATGAAAATGAATGATGCAACTCCTGTTCGTTGCAATCGAAATATCGAATTTTTCATTTTCTTTTAGTTTGCGCGGAGATCCGCGCTGGCTACTTAACGTATTTTCAAGATTAAAATTTTATGCCTCATAAAATCTGTATCGACACACAATGGAACTTCGATTATCCGATGTAATTAAGAGGACATAGTGCTACACTAAATCTGTATTGATTTACGTGTTGGGCGTATAATACTTGGTCAAGAGAGAATTCTGAAAATTGTGGTACTCTAATTTTATAATTTTATGATTCTACAAGTTTATAATTTCATAATTTACTATTAATTTTGTAAAAACCGTAATTCTACAGCAAGCTGTATTTAAACAAACTAATTATTTCCAATTATAAATAATATAATTATTTATATTATATTTATATTTTAATATATATTTAATATATTTTAATATAATTATTCACTGTCTAATTTCCATGATATCAAGCACTAAAAATGCTTAATTTTTCTCACAATATTAGATTGCAGTTATTTAGACATCGCGCAATTTTAATTTGAAAAATATGCTGCAATAAGGAGATTCGATGAATAATTTTCTACGATCTCAAAATTATAAAGTTTTAATAATTCTACGATAGAGAATCGAAAATTATATTTTACATATAAATCGTCAATTTATATATAAAACGTTTCTTTTTATGTACGTTCTTAAACCGAAGGCACAGAAATTGGGACACCCGCCCTAGTGGCGTTTGAAACTAGACCGTGCAATTTCAGAGCGTTACGATACGGTCACGCTAGGTAAGGACGTCGTGAAATGTAATACGCTTCACATATTACTTCAAAAAATTCCCGCGACGGAAAAAGTAGTCGTGCCTATTTTGGGGTTGTCTTCCTGGTACAGCGAAACATACCCGGTGAACGGGTTAAAAAGGCGTTCGAACATCTCCGCGAGCCACTGAACGCTTCCGCAACGTCGCCGCGACGAAGTAGTTTCGCAGTGCGAAACCAGGCGTAGAATAGCTGCTAGCATCCTGCGCAACGTTTCATCCCTTGCGCCAAAACTCGTCGGCCCCGGTATATATTTTCCGGTACGCACCGGTACGGGCCAGAATTTAATGTTAATGATACGCTTAACGGCTGCACAATGCATCAAGTAAATTTCCTTTCTTACCGAATCTCTAAATTATATCCGTGCACATTACTCTATTCGCGGGAGCGGGACTGAATAACAAGCGGGAGCCCCTAAATCCTGGCTGTATTTCGCTTCCGACTCCCTTAGCCTCCCACCCACACCCACGGGGGAAGCAGGAGCAACATATCACGGGGGTTGTAAGCGACACGAGGAGACGGGAGGTGGTCGACTCCGGGGGTTGCCGGTGCGGGCCGCTGCCAATGAGCGCCGCCGCGGCTTTTCATTAATTAACGACAAGCCGCGCTGCGATATAATAAGTAACACGGTCGACGCAGTTCCCGTTCGCGACCGATTCCACTGTTGCCTAACAATCCGCCGTGGAATTTTTCACTACGTCGAAGCAATCGCCGTTAACGCGGACCAGAGGGTGCGAGCGAACAGTGGGCTGTTCGCCGGATTTAGCCGGTCAAAATTAACTTTCTTTACTTAACCCATCGAAAATACCAGCTGACTTATTTATACAGTCTGTTACCCTAGAAATAATAATCTTAGAGAAATAAAAATAATTACGAACGAGTAAAAATAATTCTGAACGAACAAAAATAATAATAAATAAGTAGAAACTACTAAAAAAATATTAAAATCTGTTGCAAGTTATAAAAAGTTATCGAGAATATGAAAAGAAGCTGAAAATAATTAAAAATTGTAGAAAACAATCTTGTACTTTGGTTTTGTCTCGTTCAATAATTCGCAGGCTTGTACAGCGAATTTTTCCCGATGTTGCGCGACGTGTGTCCCTTTTTATTGCGATTCTCATTGAGCCGGAAGGCAGATGGCCCGAATGTAAATGGCCATATCTCTGCATGGAATGGAGAAACGGAAAGAAAATGTGCGGTTCACTGTTCCCCGGTTACTTATCTGTTCCAGGTAAGAACTCATTTCCACCTAGGACGAGTTTGACAAAATCGACTTTTGGCCGGCTGAACCCGGCAAATGGTCCACTCCGCGTCGCCGGAAAGAGAAAGAGAAGAAGGGTGAAACGGGAGGGGTGGTTCGGGGTGGAGGGTGCAGGTCGCGCGGTGGGGATGGTAAAGTACGAAACGTCGGAACGGATTCTCCTTTCTTCTCTCCCGGGGCTAACGTTGAATCGGCCGCGAAACTGCTTGTTCATTACGTATTTGCAGCGCGATTTCTCTTCCGACTAAGGGAGATTTGAGTAGTTGACTTTCATCGGCTGCGAGATATTCCCTTAAGAGGCGGGGCCGGTCCACGGGGATTGAAAAAGTGTCTTTTCCCTGTGCTTCTTCAGCGTCTGAATTGTGCGTTCGACCTCTTTGTCGGTGATTGCAGGGTTGTTTTATTTGTCGATAAATATTTCGCTGCTGGCGATCGTTTCGCCTCGCCTCGCCTCGGCTCGGCGTCCCTGGCTGAACGGTTTTATGAATCTTACCGGATGGAGACGTAAACGTCGATTGTGTTTCGAACGGTCGAGGCTGATGACGCCTTTCGACGCGACGAGTTTACGCTCGGCGACGTTGCACGTGGCCGAGCCGCGGAACGTCGTGGGCTAATCGGTTAATTGCGCGCATCGATTGCGACGGATCAATGGAAATTTCTTTGTTTTCCCAATATTTTTTTACGGGTCGATAGGATAGTGGAGATATTATACTGGAGATATCCATAATAGTCGGACGAAATTTCGTCTCAAGAAGTTTTTCCACTCCTGGCATCGTTCTCCGAAGGAGCAGCAGAATTGTATTTTTGCAAAATTTCAAACTTCTCTCAATTTTCGACTTGCCTAACTTCTCTTGTTAACCTCTTACCTCTGTACACCTATTATCAACTTTGTACATATTTTATCGATCGCACTGTGCGCAGCTTCTTCGGCATGCTCTTCTAAAGTCATTCCAAAATGTCGGAACAATACGAAAATTTTCATCGAAACGGATGATCGATAAGAACCAAGGAATAAAATTTTATTCGACGCTATCGATTGAATCTCCAATCGAATACAAATTTATATAGATAAAAATGTATCCGAATAAGAAGTCATTCAAATAAGATTTTATTCGAATAAGAAGTCATTCAAATAAGATTTTATTGGAATAAGAAGTCATTCAAATAAGATTTTATTCGAATAAGAAGTCATTCAAACAAAATTTTGTTCGCATAAGAACTCAGTCAAATATGGAAAATAATTGATTTCAGTAAAAGTGTTGGAATATAAACAGTTTCCATCAATGATAGTTTATCAATTAATTTCTTAATTATTACTTTCAGACGTATTTTTTTCAAACGTTGCATCTGTATAATCTATAAGTTAAAATGCAGTTAAAATGCATCAACACACTGACTGCCTTGTCGCCCGCAATCGAATGACGGAATTATTTGTTCAACCATAAAACTGAATTTTCACGGCGATTTAATGAACTTTCTGCACTCGCAGAATTGTCCCGGGTCACCTACCGGCGATAATTCGATTCATTGACAGCTCAGAGGTCTCGTTTAAATAACAAACCTAAGTTAATCAATCTCGCAATGCTCTAAACACGGAACAGTCGCGGAGAAAGTGGGCCGTTGATGCGAATTTAAACGCACGAAAAAGAAGCGCTCCGTTTCGCTAACAAACCGATTGAGAGACGAGGAGCCGCGGCAAAAGTGCCTACACATCGAGGCTGCAATCAGAATACGAGATGATAGCCGAAAGAACCGAAACGTGAACGCCGCAGAACGCGGAATGGTAACGATCGTCATCAAGTTGCCAGGAGTCGTTAACAACCCACGTCGCGGGTCCATACGCGAGCACAGCTAACAGTCGTGATCTTCCGAGACATTGCGAGCATCGCTTATCAGCAAACAAGCTGTGACTAGTGTACCGTCGTAATTCCCGAACGAGGGGCGGAACGAAAACGGCGCGGGCGGGGGTGGTTCGTGGGGGTTGACGGTTGAAGGGAAGTTCGGTCTGCGTCAGGACTTTTCCAGGTGGCCGTACGTCAAACCACGAAACGTCGCCGGAGTCAGAAGGACCTCGCCCTCTACCCCGAACGCAGCACCCCTTCGCCCTTAATATCTTTCCACTCCACTTGCGGGTTAAGGGAACCAGGCAACAGTCGACAGAAGCTGGAACCACCTGCACTGCGCCCTCGCAGCAGGCGAGGTGTGCACGTAATTACGAGGATGTAATCCACGCTACGACAAAACTTCAATCGTTATAACCGACTCGTCTCGCAAGTCACCGAACTGCTTAAAACAGTCTCAACGAATACGTTCAGCCGAAACAAGGAGCAACGAGACGACGACGTCGACGTCGACGTCGACGACGACGAAGAAGACGCGGCGCGCGGCGCTACGCGATGCTGGATCGTCCCACACCCGTATAGCCCTCGCTCTTAGGTCTTAGGCTTCACTGTCTCTCATCCTTCCCGTGACAGTTCGGTGACAGGCAGACACGTGCCCGAGCACGTAAACTTGACGGTGTCGCGGCACTGAATTATGAAACTCTGCTTCATTCCATAAATTAATTATTGCCTGCTCGGGAAAGACTCAATCGAGGCTACCGATAAATATCCGCCGTAACGGGGCGGAACTTGCTTTACAAACTTGAGATTTTCGATTTTCTCTTTCTGCATAAATTGATGGCGACGCACGTCGGAAGTACGCCTGTAAAGTGTCCGAGCGAAATTCGATGTATTTCGGTAGATACAGCCTACCTGCAGTTAGGTTCCCGAGCATTTTTTAATTAGCTAATAGCATTACTCGTCGGTGAACTAAAAACAGTCGTTGAAATGTTAGGTTATTTAAGCTTTTTTCGCGTAAGTTTGCACTTCCATGAACACACAAGTGCCCCTCATTTCCTGAAAGTAACATAATTCTGGGACACCCCGTAGCTTTGCGTAGAATTTAGAAGGTAAACGACGCGTGATGTTTCAAATATTTTAAAATATCTTGAAAAGTGGCAAATTATTAGATCTGTTATTTTAACTAAGGACGACAGAATTTTCCGTCCCTTTGGTTTGTTTTTTGGCACAATTATTAACTTTATATTTGTCTCGAATCAGGCAGATTAAACTCGAATAAAATATTAAATTATTAACTTTATATTTATCGATATAATGATTATGATATAATTAATATGATTAGATAATATTAAATCAATCGAGCAAAAGATGTTGGTAATTCGGGCTGTTCTATTTACATTCAACCGTTCGTCATTTTAAGAACGTTCTGTTCTATTATTTCAAGAGAAGCGATTCCATTTTGATATCATAACCTTACGGCGAGATGGTCAAATATTAATAACGTACAAAGAGGAAGATGATGAATCGGTAGATTACATTAAATTTATCCCGGCACAAAATGAGGACAACTAACTTTATTGGAAGATGAATGTCACGTTCGCGAAGAAAACGTGAACAAATTTTAAAATAGCAGGTGATCGAGTAGTAATTACTTAAATTGAAAATATATTTAGCAGGCGTATGCAATTAAAACATGAAACGCGAAATCATTGCGAAAGTTCTCTCAATCTCGTCGGTTCGACCGAAGTTCTTCAAAGGAAAAACGTTTCAGAGGAAGACATTTTATTTATACTCTGTTTTAGTAGGTCAATCTATGAAATTGCGAATTTGCATACAAATCTGCGGTGTAAGTGCGTATGAAAAAATTGAGATCGATACTGTTTTAATAGTTTCCCAGGCGACTTTCAATCATTTTCTACGTGATACTGTAAACTCCTGCTTCTAGAAAATCCGGGAGGGTCTCGTGATACTTGAATGCAATGTGACAACGTCATGGGGATTATTCTGATCGACATGGGAATTATTTTAATCTGAACCCGTCAAGAATTCTTAAGCATCTTTGCATATTTATGAAAGACTAGATTCTTGCTGCTACTTTTAATAATATTTTAAACGTAAAGTACCTATCGAAAAAGTTAAAAATATTATCGATTATACCACTATTCGTACTATTTATTACAAAAATGCTTAGCGACGATATCAACAATTTAAATGTCAGCAATAATCAATGATCCGGAATAATCGAGTTTCAGATAAATTCGTTCTTCAATCCAAAGGTAAGTTTCATTTAATTTATGTTATAAACTATTGATGCAACAACTACCTGAACACGTTATATCGAATATTATCTTCAAATTCATTTGACGTGAAAAAAAGTAAAAAACCTTTTCTGTAAATGCGAGGAGAATCTGTGGATACGAATTGAGATCGAAAAATTACATTTAAAAATTATTGAAATAAAAATTAATTAAAATTATTTCTTATAATTTCCTTAAAATTTTACTTAATTCGATGGTTACTTTATCCTTGCAGAACTGAAATACGACGAATTTAACTGCATTACAAATAAATTTAGTTAAACTCGTGGTGATAAATTAAAGTGATTGTTACTAAAAATCACGTGATACTTATTTCTGCGACACTCTAAATTTGCATTATTGATCCATCGAAAATAGCGAATCCGTTGAACTTTCTTCTGCAGTGAAAAAGATCGGCAAACGCCCCGATGGCACGGAAACTAGCAGGAAATACAATTAACGAGAACCAGACTATTCGGAGATTTCTTATTATTCCATCTTCTTCTCTGTATCCTTTCGAACTTTCTCCTAATTTACCGTCGCGCCGTCATTCTTCCACAAGTGTTTTCGACGTCTGTTACGATCTTTTATTTATATTTCCGTAAAACGAAAGGTTTTACGTAAGAATCGTTAAAGCGACAAGTGCTGAACTGTTTCTGAAATTCATATTAAATTAAATTCAGCAACGTGCGCGAGAAACACGCGTGATTGTGATTCACGCAATGAAACAACAAAACTTTGTTTAGATTTCGAACTAACAATGATCTTTAAATTACTATTCGATCCTCTAATTTCACGTGCAATAAACTCCAAAACTTGGAAGTTCGCATAAAGCTGCGAATACACTCGTATCATGTAAGTTTTATATACACTTATGGCGCAATTCAATGTGCAGATGAGGTAATGTTTAACAGTGTTGCCATTTTATTCTCTTTAAATTGAAATGCAGGTAGTAAAAATACGGGTAACATCGGTCATTCATAAATTCGTCTATAAAACTGCGGACCTTCATAAAAATCTACGTAAAATATTTAACGACCCGGAAGTGTGGGCCATGTGTACATCGAAAAACGATCGATTCATAATATTTCATTTCGTTGCCGATCTGTTAATTCACACGGCATAGACTATTCTCTCATTCTCGTCGTAACAAAATGCTATTTTTCTGTCAGGGCAATATTTAACCTTAACTCTAAGTCTAGATTTACAGTGCTTGCCAACCGATAACTATTTTTAAAAATTCATAATTTAGAGGTAGTTAGATAGATAGACTATTCTCTCATTCTCGTCGTAATAAAATGCTATTTTTCTGTCAGGGCAATATTTAACCTTAACTCTAAGTCTAGATTTACAGTGCTTGCCAACCGATAACTATTTTTAAAAATTCATAATTTAGAGATAGATAGATAGACTATTCTCTCATTCTCGTCGTAACAAAATGCTATTTTTCCGTCAGTGCAATATTTAACCTTAACTTTAAGTCTAGATTTACAGTGCTTGCCAACCGATAACTATTTTTAAAAATTCATAATTTAGAGGTAGTTAGATAGATAGACTATTCTCTCATTCTCGTCGTAACAAAATGCTATTTTTCTGTCAGTGCAATATTTAACCTTAACTTTAAGTCTAGATTTACAGTGCTTGCCAACTGATAACTATTTTAAAAAATTCATAATTTAGAGGTAGTTAGATAGATAGACTATTCTCTCATTCTCGTCGTAACAAAATGCTATTTTTCTGTCAGGGCAATATTTAACCTTAACTCTAAGTCTAGATTTACAGTGCTTGCCAACTGATAACTATTTTAAAAAATTCATAATTTAGAGGTAGTTAGATAGATAGACTATTCTCTCATTCTCGTCGTAACAAAATGCTATTTTTCTGTCAGGGCAATATTTATAACCTTAACTTTAAGTCCAGATTTACAGTGCTCGCCAACCGATAACTATTTTTAAAAATTCATAATTTCGTAGGTAGTAATTCTTAATTTTTATTTAGTTTAATGATTCAAACACGATTCTCTTAAATGTTCTATTATTATTCTAGATATTTAAAAAACTAAATTTTGAGAAAATATTTAATCTTCAAGTAAAGAGTATAGTCCGATAAAAAAACTATTTAGAAGAGAAAAATTAATTAGATCGTTTTCTTTCTTCAATTCTGAAAGTGTTGTACAAATTTTGCCGTGAGATTTAAATTCGGGGTGTCAGATTCTGTAGGAAACAATGTATAACAAGTCAAGAGAAAGATTCAATCATTTTATAATGGATAAACCAAAATTTTATCGAGAAATATCATATTTGACGTGGATGTTCAATGTCGAAAATTGTTCGTGCAACATTCCCTATAATTTTCCCTTATTCCAGAACATTTTAAGCTTAATTCGACACGTTCGCTACCATTTAGAACATCAAATTAATTTTGTGAATACAATTATTTAAAGTTGTACCAGATAGCGTGACATTCAGAGAATTTATCGCTTTTCATTGACAACATTTTTATCACAGTTAATAAGAGGATCCGATGCATTTAATTTGATAAAAAAAATTGATAAATAAATATAACTATCCGCGCTAGTGATGCCGATAGCGAACGTCTTAAAAAACGTCATCTCTCTCTCTCTCTCTCTCTCTCTCTCTTTCTCTCTCTCTCTTGCTCTCTCGCTCTCTCTTCTTGATGCTAAGAGCATCAGTCCTCATCTTGAAGACCACACGGTTCGCAGATGCGTTGAAATTTTTAGCGTGGGACGGGAATGGCTCGTCTCGCTGCTCGTCAATTTTATGCAAGGTTATTCTCTCTCTCTCTCTCTCTCTCTCTCTCTCTCTCTCTCTCTCTCTCTCTCTCTCTATGGGATCTTCGTCAAAAGCTCTACGACTTTCCCACAAACTCGGTCACACATCCCCGCCATGCGCCGCAGAGAAAGGGCCAGGACCTCGAAGCCGATTGTTCAAAAAACCGGCGTATCAAGACGCGAGACCTGTCTCCGCTAATGCAGAGAAGGAACGGCAGGCAAGCAAGCAAGCAGGCAGGCAGCCGGTCTGCATTAAAACAGACAATGGCTTCTGTTAACCGTTACAATGCATGCGAGCCGAAAGGTGGAGCAAGGGCGCGGATCTCCCTTCGTCTCTCCCATAAACATCCCGAACTGCAGTTTGTTAGCCCGCGCGGAGTCGAAACGATAAGTGTGCTCGAAAGGGGCCGCCTCGTTGGGATCGCGCGGAAACGAGCGGAGAAATACAGTTAGCCGAAACGAAACTGCTCATGGAATTCCCCTTTAGGAGAGGGTGGCGTCGAGTTTTACCACTCGGTGGAGAACCGAGCGACGACGAATTCGCGGGCTCGGCCCAGCCCGGGGAACCAAAAAGGGACAGAAGAAGCCGGCATTCAGCCCGGCGGAAGGGTTTCCCACCGATTGACTGATGCATTTTCGCTAGTGTTTCTCGCGTTCATTACTTAGAAACCTTGCGGAGGGGGCAGGGGGGTTCGAGCTGGCGTAGCCGTCGTCGACGGCGGCAGGGGCAGAGGGACCCGCTAACTTGGAAACCATCGTAACTGCGCGGCGGCGGCGGCGGCGGCTGCTGCACTATTTAAGATTACCGTTTCTTCCGCGTGAGGGAGGGGTGCAAGCGGAAGAGGGAGAAGCCTGGACAGGTACGGGGAAGTCGGCGAGCTCGGATTCAATCTGAAATGTCGGAAAATTAGATCTCAAAGGAAAGTCTCGACTCTATCTCGTACCATATCACACTCCGCCGGGGCGAGCCGGCTCGTCGACCCGGGGGGGTTGCGGGGCTGGATACTTTGCAGAGTGTGCCCTGTTGGAGCAGCGGACGGTCGGAGGTTTGGTCGAAAGTCGAGTGAATGGAAGGTGACGTTCCCGCGTTAGAGAAAGTAGCTTGTTAAAGACGTCCCTTCCTCCCGCTGGATTCTTCTCGGCAAGGGTGGTATCCACGCGGCGCGAGACTTCCCTCGCCGGAAATGGAAGGAAAAGTCGGCCGGACGAGGCGGACACGGCTGTTTGGCAATTTGATTCGGTCTAATGAAGAAACTATCGGGGCTGGAGCGGCTCCCGGAGACTTTATCGGCGTCCAGATTGCCGTAGTCTCTCTCTCCTCTCTCCTCTCACTCTCTCTCTCTCTCTATCTACCTCGCTCTCTCTTGCTCTCTCGCTCTCTCTCTCTCTCTCTATCTCTATCTACCTCGCTCTCTCTTGCTCTCTCGCTCTCTCTCTTTCTCTCTCTCTCTCTCTCTTGCTCTCTCGCTCTCTCTTCTTGATGCTAAGAGCATCAGTCCTCATCTTGAAGACCACACGGTTCGCAGATGCGTTGAAATTTTTAGCGTGGGACGGGAATGGCTCGTCTCGCTGCTCGTCAATTTTATGCAAGGTTATTCTCTCTCTCTTTCTCTCTCTCTCTCTCTCTCTCTCTCTCTCTCTCTCTGCGCGTCTGAAAGGCAGAAAGGCTGGCATGTTAAAATAAAAATTTTACGTTCGCGTTCAGATCGACCCGGGCTCTGCCCGCCATGATGCAGTTCAACGTTTCTTCGGAAATGAGCGTTCGCCATTACGTTTTTTTGTTTTGGAGAAACCGAATTATTTCATTCCATTTCATTATTTTTTATAACGATTATATACGTTTTATAACGATTCAATGCCGTTCGATCGTCTGGCTTTCCTCGAATAATATGAACGGTTTAGGATCATAGTCACATTTTCCTTCTTGTGAGAAACGGAGCGTTATGGTTTGCTAACACGTGCTTTGTTTACTGAGCAAATTTATTATTAGTGTTACGTTTGCTTATTTCAACGTAGTCGCATTAACTGCGACATCATTAGCGACCGCATGGTTTGTAATTAACTATACGCGAAGACTTGTGTTCTGGATTATAAACGAAATTGATATCGACGTGAATAACTATAGCAGAAAACTATAACGAGTCATGTAGATTTGTGGACTTAAAGGAGAGAAGAGCATGAGACCTGGTATATTTGAATGTTATATGAAATAAAATTATGTTCTCTACGCTACTTCCAAAATGGAAATAACGAATCAGATAAAATATGTCCATGCCAGAATTTCATGCAACGTTCAAAATTATTAAAGGTTATTTTAGACGTTTAAAATTAAAAATGATTAAAATTGTGAATTTTAACGCGATGCGAGCATTGAACAGCAGTTTCTTACGACGGTAATTGTAGCAAGCTAAAATATTATGCAACGTAATTCCAAAATTTTTCTGAAAATATTACTGTTTTACATCGCACGCTTTCGTTTTTGTCGCAAGTGCATAAAATCCGAAATCAGTAGACCATGCTAACGCTCTACGCTCCGTTGACGTCGTTGTGGAGACATTCATAATGTGTTTCACGAGCTACCGTATTAATAATTATAATGGTGCTATATGTACTCGTATTAGAGAGAGAACGTACTGAAACGAGGAAAATCGAAATCAATAAATTCGCGAACATTTTTTCGAATGTTTTCTTTCGGAACAATATTTCCGCTTTTAAATAAATTTGCCGTAATCCGCCGCTTGAAATTTCTTCGGAATAAAACTGCTGATTACGAAGCACAAATTAAATTCTGCAAAGTCGACACTCGCGCTCTGGAAAATAACAGAATATGGAGCTTATTTTGGATAAAGTACCGCAACCAGTTATTTTAGTGTGACCAATTGCTGTGCCTTTGGTTGAAACATAAATTTTGTTATTTTTCTATATTCATTTATCAATGCTTTAAACAGGATAATTTCTTTAACAAATACGAAATGTGACACGTACATACGCGTTCGATATTAAATGCACATTATTATTATTAATTTCTGAATTCATACTGAACATTGTTCAAGGAAATTATAAATCATTCTAAGTCCTTCTACATCCTTTCATTTTGTTTATTTTTTTGGTACAACAATTTAATACGTCTTGTCCGATAAATGTAAAGTTAATTGTGCCCGAAAACAAAAGGCGGGGCTTAGCAATTGGTCACCCCGTAGAAACCGGCTCTAATGCCCAACGGTATTATTTCCTTGTTCTGCAAGAAATATTATTAAGTCCGAGAATATGCGATCCATTCGGTCCTAGTAGTAATTTTAGGACTTATTCGGTAGTACACCTTTATGCTTCGTATAAACGGCAGCGAGCATGCATAATATAAGCGGTTCTACGTATACAACAGTAGCAGCTTTCGCTGGGAATGAAACAGGGTGAAATCTAAGCATTATTTCGAAGGTGTTCATAAACGAGAGCCGACATACCAGAACTAGAGGAGACGGCTTGTTAAGTTCCCCGGAATGCTGTGCTCCAGCATCTCCAGAGAAATACCTTCGATACTTGCAGGGATTGTTACGTCGAAGGTAGCTAATACTCACAGGGGACATCAGCCAGATAGTGCGCGCTGATTGTGACGAGACATCGCATACAAGCGCGACACCGGGATAAATATTCAACGTATATTATTACCACTGGGCGATCATTTTTACATTTACGTCGCGTTAACGCAGCACAAAGTTGCGCGCGAAAATTCTATTCCGTCGGAAACACGTGTGAAAAATAACGACGCGGAAGAAAATGTTCAATCAAAGGCGTTTCTCTTCTGGCAATACACATGGGAACTCGGGCACGGTGTTTGTAGATTCAGACTTCATCGATGGTGCGTTAACCGACTTGTATATTTTCCGAAAATTTATCGATAGACCGCGGATTTTCGGCATTTGTGACAATATCGGGTTGACGATATTTGAAACAATAATAAAATAACAAGTCACTGTTTTCAACTTGTTCATATATAATAAATATAATTCATATATATAATATACATATGAATATATAATATTCATATATAATAAATATAAAAATAAATAACAAAGTAAATTACAAAATAAATAACAAAATAAATGACGAAATAAATTACAAGATTCACTCACTGTAATTACTTCAGCTCTAATATTCTACCCTCTAAAGAGAATAGAACAAGACGTATTAAATTTTTGTATTGAAACATACACGAACTAAAAATATATAGAAGAACTTAGAATGATTTATAATTATACATATATGCATTTAATATCGAACGTATGCCCATGTGACAATTCCGTATTTGTTGAAGAAACCATCCTGTTCAAAGCATTAATGAATAAATAAATAGCAAAATTTATGTTTACTTAAATTTTTCCTCTCTATTAGCCATGTAGAACACAGAAACGATATTCCAATTACGAATTAAATATTCAACTAAAATGAAGAATTCATGAGATGATTAATATAAATAGCAGGATTCGAAACTTCCTCCATTTGAAGTTACAAATGTTTAACAGTTCCTACAACAACAAAAATTGTACAAAAGTATTTCTTTCAATCAACCTTTTGCTGAACTTTAAACAGTAATTCATGATAGAGATTTTTAATAATGAACAATGAAGTATGATTGTCTAATTTATTATATCTTCGTAATTCGATTAGGATCGACGAAACGTAAGAATGTTAAAAAAGTAATCGATATGACACGATTTGACTCTTCAATTTTAATTTGTTTGAATAGAATATTTCAATTTTATGAAACTTTTTAGACTGTGCCCTTGTTTTCATCACTTTTTTAAATTAATTAAGTTATGAAACCGCCTGCAGGATTATTAGCAATATACAACGTTATTATTTAACTTTTTGGATACACAAGGATACACAGGATGTCCCAAAAATGTCTCGCAATCCGGAAATAAGGGGTTCCTGAGGTTATTTGAAGTAACTTTTTCCTTACCGAAAATGCATTCTGCGGCTTTGTTTACGAGTTGTTAACGAAAAACAGTGACCAATGAGTAGCGAGCTCAGCTAGCGCGAGACTGCCGAGCCAATGAGAGGAACTAGGCTTCATGCGCTCGTTGGCTGGACCGCCACGCACCAGCCGAGCTCGCCTCTTATTGGTCAGTGTTTTCCGTTAATAACTCGTAAACAAAGCCGCGGATTGCATTTTCGCTAAGGAAAAAGTTGCTTCAAATGACGTCAAGAACCCCTCGTTTCCGAATTGCGAGACATTTTTGGGACATCCTGTATACCACGATTCTCGAGGAATTTGAAAATGATTAACAGTGATTGGTCTTCGCTGTTTAATTATTCGAGTAAATTGAGCACACAGCAAATATAAGCCCTCTCCTTCTCCCAAAAAATTATTGCAATCGAGAAAGTTCTAATCACTGGAGCTATGAAAATAATGGAACGGCGAGAGTTTAAAAGCGATTCCTTCGTGCCATAGAAGAAAGAACGGATAGAAAGATCGACGTATTCCCATGGGACTTCCAGAACTCATGAAACATGAATCACTTTCGAACCTTTCGAATATCGTCTCGCCTAATCTTCTGTCTCGCAGACAGTCGCCGCAGGCTCGCCTAAGTTAGGTAGCAGCCGGCGGATTAAAGTATGCAGATCCAGCCAATCGCGATGAAGGAATTTGATATCGCGTGAAAGATCGTGCCGAAGCAACGCGCAGAGAGTCACCTAATTGGAATTGATGGGTTCCACAAACGACGTGCATCCCGGAACTTTATCGATCTAAATAGTGTCGGCGGTACCGTTTCCAATTAGTTATTTCACCGAGTTTCTCGGCTTACCGCGATTCGTTCTACCAGCTAAACTGTTCGCAGAAAGCTCTGATTCCGACCGCTTAGTTACTGAAAACGCTCGAAACAGCAAGCGGCTAAACATGTCCGATAGCCAGCTGTGCCTAAGTAAATTGCCTTTTTCGCCCCCCATCGAAACCTAAGTTAAATCCTCTTTGCCGCGTGGACTCACGGATGTATCCTGTAAACGAATTCGTAAATTCGCTTCCAAAAAACGTGATTTCCAAACGAGTGTTTTGGAAATTTCGACGCGTGATCCCCGGACTTTTGATGAGAGCAAAGTTGGGCACTATTCCTATTGTTTCGAATAAATATTCGTCCAAGAATCATCCGAATGAATTTCTTCGAGTCGAATATTTATTCGAATAATAGTTCATTACTCGTCATAAATTGTTCTATCCATTCATTCAAATAATTCGTCACGTAGAAAAGTTTTATTTTGTTTAAAGATTATGATTATATGATTAAAAGATCTTTGTATAATTTCATCGAATGCCATATTTACATGTGACGAGGAGATAGCATTTCGACGAGATAATTTAAAAATATAAAAATTAAATATTTCGAGATAACGTTTTAATTATTCTTGCATCCCATTCGTTGGAATATTTAAATCCATGTATTTAAATGATTGTTATGCTGCTTAATACGTTCATAACTGTTTAAAAAATTGCGGTCTGCTACATAGCACTCTCGTTAGATTCCACGTTGTATTATATTTAAACGTAAACTGAGGTAGCCCCGAAAAGTCCGTAAACTAAATGTGTCAGAGGTCTCGTGAAAAAAATGAGGATAACTGGCGTTGTGAAATAAAAAGCAGCTAAAGAATGTCCTGACATGAATATTAATGCACGAAGTAGAAAGTTTACGTACGAATTAAATTTACCGTTAACAAATATTTTTTAATTATCTTGATGCAGAGTTTTTATCTCCCGGACTTAGTTGTAATATATCGCTGATTGCAAAACATTGTTTGCACCGTATGGAGTTGCATTTGAAAGGAACATATTTTCGTATCAGCCGACGTGGCCGTAAAATTATGTATTTATGCGTATTGTGCGAACTCAAACATCCTCTGGAAAGTAATATGAAACGTTATCTCTGAAACGGTGTTACTCTGTTTCTATACCTGGAATACAGAAAATCGAGATTCTTTTTGATTTTGTCGAATTTTATAAGCAATCCAATGTTTGTAAATCTTTTATGCAAAAAGTTACACGTTTGGAAACCAATCGGTCGTACTCTTTCAAATACGTTTTTGAAGATATAAATTTTTATAGCATTTTTTACGCTAGATTGTATTCTGTAGCAATTAATTTTCCAATCTTCATTTTTTTATTGAACAAAATTGTTTCTCTGCAAAAATATTATTTTCTGTGAACAAATTATCGGACTGAAAAATTCATACACAATTTTCTTCAATATCGGGTGCACAAATCACAGTAAAATTACAGTGTGAACAATTAAAGTTATAATTAAAGTAACTCGAACAAAAATGGAGTGTCCAAGAAAATGTTTGTTGTGATCTGTGTCCATGGTATTGAAGAATTTGGATTTATCGAACCGATGATTTTTCCGCGACAGAATAACTTTTTTTAAATAAAAACATGAAAGTGGAAAAATCAATTTCTACATAATTCCAGATCCGGCGTACGAATGCTATAAAAATAAATTAACGAAAATAACAAATTCTGAAGTTCTCAACGCCTTGGCACCGTACGGAATCCTTTAGTTTTGAAAGAGAAGAGTCGAATGCTAAAAAAAAACGCGAAAATAACTTGAACGACGGATCAGAGAAGTAACTCCGGATATAAACTTCCAGATTTCACTCGACGGAATTTTTGCGCGGCCGTTATTGATGCATAAAAACTCGCGTTAGATCGATTCCCGATTCGCTGCCTTTTTGATGTAATCTATTTCCTGCAACTTTAAGCACGTCGCAAACGAGACACTTTATTTCTCGACAATACGTTACAGAGGAAAAGGAGGAACGGTGTAATAAATGCGCTCGATCCTATGTTATCAGTGGTTAGCAGATTTTTATACGTTTGTTCGGGCTCTGGACCTGCGATCTACGATTCGCAGAGGTCTTCAGTGTAAAATTTAATCCGGCTATAAATTTATTTTAAACTTCATAAAACCTTATTGAAACGAAGTTATTTCTCTTCGAGTTATAATACCTATAAATTAGTGTACGAAAGAGATTTTCCATGCTCCAATGCATTATTTTTTACGTTCTTGCGGAAATTCACGGAGGTTTTATCATCGAACCAGCCACGGCTCTCTCGACGTGTAATATTTTCGTAAAAAATTCGGGCTACAATTTGATCGACGATATGGTGTAATTATCTGATACCGAGTTTGAATGGTAAAGAATTACTTCTTCATTCCGCAAACTATGATTTTCGTACATACACAAATGGTGTAAGTCGAAAAGGTTAATTCGTGGATAATGAAGGACGAATTTAAGGTTCTGTAAAATGTAATAACATAAAAAATTCTTACGACTCTTTTATATAAGCCACTTTCAAGCTTTAACTTAAGGTAGTAAAAAGAAATTTGAAGCAAATATTAAGCTAGATGTGATTAAATAATATTAAATTAATCTAGCGAAAAATTGATCTTACAACACTTTTACTTTAAGCGACTCATACATTTAATGTATGTTTGTATTTATAGTGTGCAAGCATCAAAATTCTATTTGATTCGTAACTTCGATACTAAAGAATTGCATGCATATATGTGATAAGGCAGAATTATTAAATATTATTAAAGTTCTATCATATTACTAAACATTTTCGTGTTTGTTTACTTTCAAAATATGAAAAATAGATTCTGAAGAATTTACTTCCAGAATAGAAGGAAAGGAAACGAAATTTACTAAAAACTTGCCTACTTGAAATTCGAGCATTCTCTCTTCTTTGTTATAAATAAGAAAACTTTGTAAACAGTTCAAAATTGCGATTTTTGTATGTGACGTGAACGTGCTCTACGATTTGTGAAAACTCGCATGATCGACTTACTTGCCATTTCATGGGATTCGTGTTAATCTGGCACATATAGACGCCTTCGTCCTCCTGTTGCACACCCTTTATGTGGAGATTCCACATCGTATGATCACTATGGGACACTGAGATCCTCTTGTTATGAGTTATTACGTGCTCGTGGATCGCCTGGATTGCCTTAGTGTCCGCTTTCACCCAGCCGACCTGTCAAGGACATACCCGTTAGAAAAATTGCACCACGTTCAGAGAAATTCGTCTTGAAGCTCGCAACAATAACCAGCAAAGCAGACGAGCAATGTGAAAACAAAGTGGATTGTGGTATTTCATTCCAACGAAATAACAGCGAGGAAATGGGTCCCGGAATCATAATTTTGTCGCAAGAACATTTCCATATCAGCCTTTTACTATTTTGTAAAGAGGGTTCCCTCCGCTTTTTGAATTTATTCAATCGTATTTCACTTGCTGAGCCCCGAAACGGCTAGAAAAATGCTTGCAGCGAACGAAACATTTGTTTAATCACGGTGTTCCATTCATGCGACGCTGTTTTATTTGTGTATCTTCCTGCGCAATAATGTTACGATTTATTGGAAAGTAAACAATACTCTGGTAACATCTAATTACTATAAAATATTCACAAAATATGGGTAATCCATTGGTATGTTTCTGTAACAAAAATAAAGTTCAAAAATGTGCAGAAAAGTTACAATCAAAGTTAAAAATTATTGAAATATAAATTATTATAATTTAACATTTTTTTTTAAATTTTGTAACAAAAATTGTAATAACAGTAAAGAAACACGGACACATAGTAAATTAATTACAACGATGATGCTGTGGAACTTTAATCAGTAAATTTAAATAATAAAACTATTATACTGTTATAATTTCGCCTCGTACACACAATATAACGACGCTTAACCCTTTACAAGTCAGACGTAAATCCGATAAAATAGTTTATTTTCTCTTTCCTCTTCTCATATAATAATTCTTCTATTTAAGAATTAATTGAATTACATTTCCCAAAAATCAAGCATACTATGAACAATATTAACAGACAATTAATATACTACAACGGTTTCTTTTATAATATATTTTTATATTACATTCATTCGGTATCATTGTCAATTAAATCGTTTAGAACATTATCAATGAAAAAACATAAACAAATTTGTATGCATATAATATAAAATTAAAATTGTCCTGCAAAAGAATTCCAACCGAAGTACAGAATACAGAAGTGTTAAAAAAAATTATAAAAACGATGCTTTTACTAAAAAATACCATTTAATTGTATGTAGAAAATAGGAATTTTCTGTGAATCTACACTATAAATTGATATTATTAATTATTGTTTAATCGAACGATATTTAATAATATCAATCCATAATTTAATCATTTAAATCCTTTGAATACTTAAACAATTGCTCCAAACGCTTTCAATAATTAAAAGCCAATCATATTCTACATTCACGATATAGTTAATGTAGAACACGTTATGTTATCTAACCGCAAGAATATATTATACAGTAATAATTACGAAGCGACACGTAATTCTGTTTTTCATTATTATTACTGCAAAACCCTATTATGTAACAATCAGCTGTAAACAAAAACGTTTATTCGAATACAGGCATCTTTAAGCAAGAACATAGTGTTCCATATTGTGTACTTCAATTTCTTCAATGTCCCGTTTTATGAAACACGGGGACAACACAACCGTGTTCCATAATAGGTACACGATTGTACTTTACTATTTCATTAGTACTATTGTTTATAAAAATTCGTAATTGCGGGCTGTACTAGTATTGTAACTCGCGTCTTTACGATAATGTGCAAGTGTCCAAATATTTATGCACGATAATGCAAACGACTCTGTCGAACGGTAGCATAAATATTCAGCAATAACACTTTTCAGATTCAATAGAAATGAGATGACGATTCCATAGCACGTGAAAAGCGTTCCATAGTGGTAGGTACTTTTGCCTTAATCGGTAGAACATTTTCAACGGGACAGGTTCAATTTAGCGTGCAATTTAGTGGAAAACCGCGCGCGCGCGCAGGCTGAGCCTGTTAGCTGGCGAAAGCGCAGGGTCCTTCGGTCAGACCGAGGCGGCTAATGAGACAGCACGGTGCAAGGAGGGAACGAGAACGATCACAGGTCAGAGACGTGTTCATAGATTTCGAGGCCGGGGAGCCACCGCAATTTCCCTATAGACAGCTCGAATACGGAATACAAACAAGCCGGATGCCTGGGGTGCGGGAGGGTGGAGAATGGCACGTGTAGGCGGAGCGCGTACGCGTCTTCTATCTCCTTGGCCAAAACTTCGCCGCGCGATATTTGCATTTTCCTTCGAATATTCCAAATCTCGTGAAGTCACAGAAGCGGCACCATCGCTGGAGCCCCAGAAACGCTTGTATTAATAGGAAAGGGGTTATCGGGTACGCTCGCCGGTTGCTGTAATGGTGTTCGGAATTGTTTTCGCGGAGTGGCTCTTGCATTCGGAAAGGTGTAATTGAAATTTATCCGTACGTGGTCTGATCGATCGTGGCCGTGTCGTCGGCCGTGTAGAAACGATTCGCTTGATTTTATGCCGCGCTGAACTTTTATTGCTAAATTGTGATAATCAGGCGATCGATTTTCTTTATTCGTGAAGGCTCGATCCTGTTCCCTTGTAGGTTCTGCATTGATTAGGGTACGCGTGTCAATTGCTGTGCCACCCCTGGTTACTGTGCCCTTACAATTATTTGAATTACATTTGAAAACAGTATTATTCAATTAACGATATTGAATTTTTTGAATAAAATTTGATCTGCAATTTTTTTAACTTCTTAAGATCTACAAGATACGAAAATTAATTTGTTTAATTTCTGATATAAGATTTGTCAATTTAGTTGTAGAAATGGCTGCAGTCAGAAGAAGAACCAGCTGTTTTTATATTAAAAAATTAACTACAAATCATTATAAGACATTAAATAATTGACATATAAAAAAATCGTAAAAAAACTGATTTCTGCACACTTCAAATTGAATCAAATCAAGAAAAGGATATTGTTTTTTTAATCGTTAGGATGATATCTCCCCCTTAACAGGTTAAGTTCTATGTCGGTCACCGGTGATAGACGATACAATTTAAAAAATGATATTCTTCTATGAATAAATTTTAAATAATTTGAAGATCAGAAGCGGATGTTTCGGTATTATGCATAACTATCTTCTTTAAGAAGCCTTGGAAGCTAAAGGGACAATTGCTCTATCATCATTAAAATTAAGAAGTTATTAAGATACCAGATTGCAGTAATGCCATCCAATCTACTGCTTTAGCGATTTAATTAAACCACTTTAGATTGGTATTATAAGAAACAATGAACGTAATCCGAAGTTGAATTTCCTACCGAACGAGGATCATGCAAATCCAGAACTGATATTCTCGAAGTATAATATAACGTGACTTCGAATTTTTACGAATATTTATGGATAGACTTTGGATTTTAAATATTGAAATAAAAATGAATAATTTACAATTTTCTTAAACAATCCTCAGTAAGAATTTAGGAACTAATAATAAACAGTATCGAACATATGTACATATAACAATCCTGTATTTCTTAAAGAAATCATCTGGTTTAAAGTATTAATAAATAAAAGAAAATGAATATCAAATCAAAAATAAAGCTTTGAATAGAGAAATCACATTCTTCGAATTGCATACATGCTCAGGATCATTCAAACAATTTTCGTGTTATTGTGCTTCGTTTATGTAACGATTAATCAAGATTATAGTCTGCTGAAATTAATCAACGTTCGAATACACGCTACGATAATTAATATTTTATCTGATTCTTCAACTACTTAAATGCATCATTATTTAATAAAACCTTTTCTTTGCGAAACAATATTTGTATCACTGTTCCATTCTAATGCACAGAGGTAAGTAATATCAGCGTGCAGTTTGTTTAACTGTTCTTCTTGTATTCATTGTAAGTTTTCTCAAGTTCGTAGCCTCAGAACGTGAAACCGTAAACATCGTTATGCAAGAGAAACTTACACTACTTTCAAACTCTGCGATTACGCTCTTAATATATAAATATCAAAGAAATTAGTAATACAAATGTATATAACGTAGAAATATCATTTTATTGATCCTCGTGCTTAATCGAATTCAGGATATTGTATAAAACGTACAGTCTTTCGCAAAAAGAAGATAATGTTAAGCGTTAATGTAAAATTATCATGCGAATACATAATTAGGTTCAGAATAGCACACACTATAGTGAACACGAAATTTTATCCAAGGACACTACAATTTTTATATAACCCTTAATACAAAAAAATTAAAAAAAAGAGACCTAAGTAAAATATAATTACGATTTGAACACATCAATAGTTTATAAAATAAATTAATCGAAAATTTGTAAGAGACACGGTTGATGTAAGAAACAGTTAATGATCCAAATGAAACTGGATAATTTTACGAAACATCATTGGTGAAAGAATGTGATTGAAAATATTTTCGAACTAAGAATATGAGAACGTTAAAGAATGATCAAAATCAAAGAAGATAAAAAGTTCCTCATCTGTAAAGAAACAGCAGATTTTATTGCGAAATGAAAATTGTTTGCATTAATTGCAAGACACAGAATCTGCAGAAACATTTACTCCTTTTCCTAGTAATTTTAATAAGTTGCAAAGTTTCAAAGTTGCAAAGTTTCAAAGTTGCAAAATTGCAAATAACGCTATAACGTTTTCAAATTCGCTAAATGTTTTCGCTGTTTGAAGATCGATCTACTAATATCCGTCACAAATGCATCAACCACAAAGTACATAATAATAAGTGATTGAAGGTGATCGAATTAGGTGGAACACTCTGTCCCATAGCCAATTACGCGTTCTTACACCGCGGCCAACAGAAGATTAATTATTGAATGGAAATTATACGAAGCCGGCGGAGAATAGTTCGCGGGAACTTCGCAGCCGCCCTCCCTCCCCCTCCAGCAATGTCACGCTCGAACTTTTCTTTTCCGTCGTCGCCGGTGGAAGCCGTTAATGCGTCGGACAATGATAACGACGTTTCGCAACGATACGACGCGGCTGTAAATAACATAATTGGCCGGCAGAATGGTTCGAGATTGGTCGGACAGGAGCTATTGAATTACGAAATAATCCGATTGAGATTGCGAGTGCGCGCTTCATTTGCGTCCGCCGCCAGCAACCCCCGAAGATTCGCTGTCTCGGCGTTAAACTTTAAATGAAAAATTAGCAACAGTCGCTCGTTACCACTTTACTCTCGCGCAATGTCATTAGACGCTCGTAACCGGATTATTTATCTCTTTATAGCCGTGCCAAAGCGATCTTAACGAGAGCAAGCGGGCTTATTACAACACAACTCTTCTCCCTGTTTTCCGGGACGAACGGTAGGACGTAGGGGAGGACGGGCGTTTCGCTTTTGAATTTTCATGGTCGCGCCACTCCTTTTTTCCGTCACCTCTTTTTCCCCGGCCACGATGAAATTGAAACACGTGCTCGACGCGCATTTACAGAACACCGCCGTAAGCAACGCGAAGATTACCGGATAAAACTTGTCTCTCCGCCTCTCCCCCCCTCTCCCCAACGAGAATTCATTTGTTCAGCCGTTACCATTTCAATGCGAAAACAACGATATCAGATGTTCATGTTATTGAAGATAATAAGCCGCGTTTCGGCTGATAACTATGCGTTTTAATAACAGCGAATGGACCCACTAAGTTACACTCTCGCGAACCTTATAAGGTTTCATCAGGCAGCTTCCCTCCACCTTCGGCAAAGGTTCGCTGGCTAACTGCAGTAAACCAGTCGGAAAAAATTAGTACACGTACATTCCCTAAACACACGGTTTGCTAATATCGTTATGTGTTATGATCTTGTTCGTTAACGATATTAGTCTGCGCGGTTCCCCGTGCAGCTCGCTGTTAGCTGCGCAAATATTGATATTCGAATGAACAGTTGCGGGTGGATTAATGTAATCGTCTCTGAAATAAATATCGATCGTTGCCCTTAAAAATAGCTGCTGCGTTGAATTCGTGCGGCACCTTTTCGTACGATCATTTTTTAAAGAGCTCGTTTCAGTTCATTCGGCTAAGTTTAGTTCTTGTTTGTCCATTTCGTCTGTGATTTAACCGTGATTTAACCACAGTAAATTCTCCTAATTTTCCTTGAGCTTGTAAACAAAAATGGACGGTTTGGGAAGAGGAGATACGATCATTCGAGGCTTGCACCTTATTTTTATAATTGTTGACAACCGGCCAATTATTATTCCCATATTTAGGATTGTGGAGCCGGTTACTGTGGAGGGACCTATTGCTGTGCCTTCAGTTTTTTTAGGGCATAATTAATTTGATATTCATCCAATAAAACAGAATTTTTATTTTATTTTATTTTATTCCTTAATTTTTTGTTTTGCTTTATTTTATGTTATTTATAAACTTCTATTGATTTATTTTATTCATTTCTTAATACAAAAATTTCACATGTCATATTCGATAAATATAAACGTAATTATGCCTGGAAACAAAGCAAAGGCACAGCAATTGATCACCCCACAGTAACCGACTCCGCTACTCTGTTCACCCAATTCTATATATATTTTTCAAAACACCTCTTAAAAAGACCTATTAGTCACGTGGTTGTTCTCAGTGTAACAGCAAATATCGGCGATCTCTCGCAAAATGCGAACTATGTGAAAAAAAGCACGATGTAACCGCAATAGATTCGAGAAAATCGAAGCGTAAACGGATCAGAAAAAGCCCGAAGAATGCGGCAGGGTTAATCGAACATCCCCTATTTATTTAATGAAAATTGGGAATAGCTGGCTCGGTACTTTTACTTCGTGTGGTAAACCTTTTTCTATTTAAATGAAGAACTCTATTTGGATAGGGAATTCCCTAATCTCGACCGTTCGCAATAAGAGTTTGCTGCCTGGAGTGTTAACACACCGTTAAGTTCTCCGGCACAATCCTGAAGCACGCTGCATCCCCCATTCGTGGCCTGGGCTGCGTTCGATATCGAAAGGATAGCGGATATACCTGACCTAAGCTAAGTTTTAACTCGGGTCAAAGCAAATAAGCTTTCGCAGATTGGAAGCAACCGGTTACGTCATAATGAAAGAGCACAACGCTATGGCATGGAGCCGCGAGAGTTAGGTAACGCGACTTCGGTGAAGCTACGATTAGGAAAAATGTTCATGCTCGGAAATGATAATATTTTGCTTATTATTTATTTGTAGACGCGATGTTCAAACTAGATTTACGAATTTTGTAATTTATCATTATTCAGATTGTAAAGATACATTTATGAGTTATTTATTCACTACGCGCGTTACTTGTGGCAAATGTTACAATAACACTCGTTCATAATCAGAATAAATGTCTTATTGTTACTTTTATAAACAAATGCATTATAAACATTAACATTGAGATCGTTGATGACCATGTTGGCTTACGTATTAACACGTAAGATTGGATTAACACGTGACAAGTGGAAAAATAATAATTGATAATAACTTGTTAAATAAACTATCTGGTTTAAGTATTAATAAGTAAATAAATAAATAATTGATGATAACTAGACTGAGTATCTTTATGCGAAATAAAAATGTTTTACATCGATTGCAACAAACAAGAACTGCATAGCTATTTATTCCTCTTTTGATTAATTCTAACGAGTTATAAGTAATACAAACAAATTGTCAAATTCTTTTAATATTGTCACTGTACAGTGACATTTTTGTCATAAATGCGACAAGATCAAGAATAATAATAACAAGATTAATAATAACTTTACTGTCTCGTGTTAATTTGTAAAGAATGAATGTAATAAAATGAATTTGATTTCGAGCATTTATCGTGTTCAAACAATGACAAAAGTTTCCAATAAGATGATGAAACCTTCTTCGATTTCTTATTCTATAGCGATATATATGTATATCAATAATATATCAACAATCAATATATCTGTAGAATATAAATAATCATATAAGCTCTTTAAAATTTGTATTTCCATAAAGAGCTCTGCAGCGTAATTGCAAAACGGAACGAACGAGTAAAGTTACTTTTTCTCGTTTAAAATCTTACAAATCCCCATAATTTCACGAAGTTTAAACAATCTTTTTCCACATTCGTTATTACTTGTCCTCTTACAAAGGGAAATCCCCCTCTATACCTCTCGAAAGTTCTTTACCTCTACGATATTTTGTCTCGGTTTTATTGTACTCCAGATGGAAAGCGTGCCACTTGTATCAGGGACAGATTAAAAGAGATCGTAGAATTATATTATAGAAGAATCATGATAATTTTTCGCCGCGTTGGAAACGAGACAAAATTGTAATGACTCCGCTGCGGATTTTATGCATTCACGACTTGATTTCATTCAGATGAAATTCAAAACGGTGAAATTATTATTAACGAAGGAAAATAAATGTGCTTTAAGTTCCAGCATTTTGCAATCAAAGCGGGCAACTTTTATTTCGCACGAAGATCCGCAGTCTAGTAACGAGAGAATTGTTATTCGTCGCAGCCATAACTTTCGTCCAGCTTTGCTTGCGCGCCTGGGCGCGCACAGTGACGTGGTGTAAGGAAATTCTGTCGCGTAAACGCGGATATGAAATCTAATACGACAAGGGGAACGGTTCTATTTTTCTAGCCAAACACGAGGATGAGCAGCGAGGAAGAATATCAAATCAGGAAGAGTGTATGTGAATTTAGTGGAGTAGGCTGTTCGAGGAATCGCTCTTATCGAGGAAGCAACTACTTTTTAAGCGAAAATATAAAACGTGAGTTCTCTCTGAAAACTTTTCGTTATCTTTGTCTTTTTCTTACGTTCTTTTTTATTAATATCCGAATAAAGTATGAATTTAAAATGCATGGTAAAAGATGGAGATGAAATATTTTCTCATGGAAATAATAAAACTTGATGACCAACAATTATTTATTGCAATAAAAATCAGTTTCGCGGTTGAACATTAATTGATACTGTAATTTGACGTATTACATCTTAATTATAACTATAACATAAAAATGTTGCAAATTTATAATCAACATCGAAGTATAGATGAGCTATTAATAATTCTGGGCAGATTAAAATAGACACTATTAATTAATAAGCAATCCTATGGATTCGCGAATTATGTATATCTATCGTAAAATGTTATATATCTATATATAACAAATATTTTCTACAAAGAATCATTGTACAAACATTTCATATTCTTGAAAGAATTATCACGTGTACGTTCCATGATTTTACAAAAATCGTTATTTGTATTGTATACTTATCACTAGATTGCGGATGTTTATGCAAAATAAAAATGATCTAAGTTAATTGTAAGAAATATAATTTAGATGAAAATGTCTGTTCTCTTGTAACAATTGCAATTACTTGGAAATAGTGTAACAATATCCTAAAATTCACATTTGTCATGAAATTAATTTTTGTCATAAAAATCGCAGTCTACTTAGCACGGCTTTGTATTCGTTACATGAATCAAATTGAAAGCAGGCTATACTTCGAAGTTCTTCGATAATGGAGTGAAAATTAATTTCGAATCAATCACAGCAAAGGAAGACGATTAATAATTACCCGTCGATAAAGTGTTAATTGAACGTATCAGCAAAAGATGGAAGAGTTATTTATTGCGGCCAAGATCTTGCCCTCTCCTCGTCGCGAAATTAAACGTTCCCCGGTTCCGTCAATTCCTTTTCCCTCCGAATCACTTTTGTTTTCCCTCCAATTTAAAACGTGACCGTGCACCGCCACAAAATTGTAATGGCTCCCGCCACTTTTTTTTGGCGCATTGTGAATCGTAACACGTTTTCGCGTTGTTATACTCAGCCTGACGTTTCGTACAATTGCCGTGGAATAATGCAATATCAGACCGAAGCGGTGGGGACAAACGAGTAACGATCTTTTCGTGAAATACCGAGCGGCTCTTTTTTGCATAAAATGCAGCATAATGCCGATATTGAACGCAACAGTATAATGGTGTTTTCACACACGAAATTTATAACCGCGAGATTCCACTAAATTCGTACGCTGCGAAATAAAATATTACGATGAACGACCGTGGGATGAATGAGTGCAGCGCCATTTTTCTTTTTTTTTTTAATACATTCAGTATCTAGTAATTTTCAGGAAGCCAGAGAGATGTGAAGAGATACTCGAAATTATTTATTCTGTGTTGAAGATAGTAATAAGGAATTATTCGAATGAACAATTTTACAATATTTATTCGGGTAATTTATTCGAAGAAAGAAGTGTACGAATATTATTCGAATGAAGAATTACTCGAATAATATATTCGAATAAACAGTTATTTGAATAAATAATTTTACTATCTCTGCTGGGATAAAGAAATATTTTCATGAATAATTTTACAATTCTTTATCAGAATAATTTATTCGAATAAAGAGTTGTTCGAATAATATGTTCGAATAAATAATTTTAATCGATCTCTATTCGAATAAAGAATTATTCGTGTAAATAGTTTTACAATCTCTATTCGAGTAAAGGATTATTCGAATAAATAGTTTCACAATTTCTATCGGAATAATTTATTCGAATATTATATACGAATAAAAATTTTACGATCTCTATTCGAGTAAAGAATTATTCGAGTAAATAGTTTTACAATCTCTATTCGAGTAAAGGATTATTCGAATAAATAATTTCACAATTTCTATCGGAATAATTTATTCGAATAAAGAGTCGTTCGAATATTATATACGAATAAATAATTTTACGATCTCTATTCGAGTAAAGAATTATTCGAGTAAATAGTTTTGCAATCTCTATTCGAGTAAAGGATTATTCGAATAAATAATTTCACAATTTCTATCGGAATAATTTATTCGAATAAAGAGTCGTTCGAATATTATATACGAATAAATAATTTCACAATTTCTATAGGAATAATTTATTCGAATAAAGAGTCGTTCGAATATTATATACGAATAAATAATTTTACGATCTCTATTCGAGTAAAGAATTATTCGAGTAAATAGTTTTACAATCACTATTCGAGTAAAGGATTATTCGAATAAATAATTTCACAATTTCTATAGGAATAAATAATATTGCGTAATAAAAAATAAATAAATAAACGCAATAAATAAATAAATAAAAGATAAATAATTTATTCCAATAAAGAACTATTCAAATGAACAGTCAAATATTTATTCGAAAGAATTCGAATAATGCCGAACTCTGGTTGACTGTAACACGATCCATTTCCGCAGTAAACGAAAAACAAACTGTCGAACGAGCGAGAGGGTTGCCAAAACTGTCCCATGCATCCATGCGGGAAGAATTTGTTACGTCAGCGGTCGATGAATTTTCATAGGGGGAAACTTACCCTGTAACCCCCCAAATGTTTGACCAGACACGTAAAGGTTGCGTCCCTTCCGAGCGCCACCGTTAGATTCGTGATAGGGCCGGAGAATTCGGGTGGGAAAGCGCCGCCTGAAACAGATACATACACCCATGCACGTGAAAAACTCCTCCGATCTGCATATCTTGCTCGCAGCAATTTCGCGACATGACATTCATTTACTAAACGGGACGCACTTGATACAGGGTGGCCGGCTGGAGTCGGGCACGCGGGGGATGGAAAAGGGCTTTGTCATTTTTGGGGATAACGACGATCAGTTGCGGACCAGACAGTTGGAAAACCGATTATGTGGACTCCGCTATTTACGGACATTTTATCGTTCCATAAATGCTGCCGTTATTATCGGCACTGCAATAAGTGCTGCGAAACGATACTCTTCAGCTTTGAAAATGGAAATTACAGTGTGGAGCAAGCATTTGCGGACATCGTTTAAAACGGTATAACTTTTCTATAACTGGATTAAATGTCTTGAACTCTTTGTTTTCGAACTAGTCTACTAGACAACGACTGTAATGCTTTTCTTAATTTTTCTATTGCTTGGAATGACGAAAAAAGATAAAAATTCACGTTTTTTAACTTCTTTATCTGAGCCTGTATCGAAAATTTAGAAAATACATTTTGTTGATCTCGATATCTTATATGCATGCTGAAAATTTGATAAAAATCGGTTGACGTTTTTACTAGTTACAAACAATTAAATGTCGCGAAAAACGCACTTTTTTTATTGAGCATATCAAACCCTTGCAGGTTCATTCAGCTACAGATTGCAAACATGGTGAGAGAATATATTCACGCATATATGACTTAGTGTATTTTACGAAATACTTTTGCTTTTAGCAGTTTTTCTTAACACACACAACTTTGTTAATGTAAAAATGACTTTTCGGACAATCTAATATTTAACAAAAAATTGAAATTGCAATAAAAGTTGCAATACTATATTTATTTAAATCATACCTTATTTATTACACTTTAACCCCTTGGCATATTATTTTCTTCGCAGTTACTGCGATTGAAAAATTTTCGATTGCAATAATTTCTTAGAAGGGAAAGAAAATTGATGCATATCGTATATATATATATATATATACGCTTAAATTTACTTGAATGCTTAAATATTGATGACAAGAGATCAGAATGTTATTCCAATTTTAAAGGGCAGAATAACACACACACACATCTACACTCGATAAATTATTACTAGAAACTTCCACAAGTCGGACTCGTCAAAGTACGTCAAGGGATTTCAATGATCACAATGCACGAGAAAATAAATGTTCCATTACGTTAGCGAAACGATTATCACGTTATTAAACGTTCGGTATCCGTTAAATGAAAATTTTGCAGGATCATAAAAACTCCAACGTGAAAAAAAGAGAACACACATCGTGAAAATTTCAACAGTTGAATAAAACGAAGTGCGGAGGGTTCTGAGGATCATCGAGATCCCGTTAATTACCAGTTAACGAACCCTGAACCGTGACACGGTGTGCGGGTAAACGGTAGTTCAATAAATCGTCATGTTTTTCCGGTCCTATTAATTAATCGAAATTACAGGGCTCGCTCGAGGTGCGTTTCCCTGTTAGAGGCTGTGTTTTCAATTTCTTTGTAACCGGAGAGCTCCGTTACACACGATACGCAAAATAGACGCTGGAAATATAATACTTGAGGATCGATACTTCGCCGGCGTTGCTCACAGCTAGAATAACATTCGAACGAGCGTATTATATTTCGTTGTACGTGCCACCGCCGAATTATTTCGATACTTGCCGCGATCTAGTGCCTACTATTTTCCATCTGCCCTTTCGTTTTTCTTTTACGGGTCTGGTACAAAGGCCGCCAGACGTTTCAAATATTTTTCATGCAGAAACGATGACTCTGCCGTCCCCCCTCGCCGGCAGCGAGCGGCGCGCATTTATTCGTCCGGATACATTAGCTTTACCTTCCCCTCTGGAATGCGCTGAATAATTTTTGTGATCGCGACCCTGTTGTTCGCATCGGTCGTCCCGGCTTAAAATATGTATAAGTTTCTTTTCGGGCGGAATCCGTCGGAAGGAGGGAGCCGCAATGGGAAATGTCGAACTCATGGTGACCGTACACCGGCCGCACAATACCGTGTGGTTTGCACAATGCGGCGCGCGATTTCGATGACGAATCTACATTCGGCGCAACCGAGAAAAAAACGACTTTGGCGTGTTAATAGACGCGATTAAACAATAATTCGTAGCCGAAGCGAATTCGCTCGGCAGCGGAATTGAAGCATCAATAATTCGTGGCCGAAAAATGGTCGATCTTTGAAAAATCATAACTCCGTTAAAAGCAATCGTAAAATTGTGACTTTTCTCTTAACTTGAAGCTTGAAATCTCTACTTTACGATATCCTATTCTAGTTTTTAATATCAAGCGTTCCCGTGACTGTAATATAGTATATCTGAGGGCATGTTCGTGATACCGTAAGAGGGCAAAGCTTAAATGTATTGTTTATTACATTTAGATAAAACGTGCTTAGAAAATACACTCATGTTACACTCAGTTTACGCTAAAAATACACTAAATACACGCTAAACGCACACAACGCACGTACATATGACGTATGACAACTCCACGTGGTGTACCGTTGGTTATTCTAATGCCGACCGCACATTTATCGTTTAAAGTGTTGTAACTTTGCAAAAAAAAAAAATCGCAGCGACTTAATTCGGTTCTAAACGTAAATGCGAAAGTCCGAACTTTACGATGTTGAGAGCATTATGCTCGAAAAAAATTGTCCCAGTCCATAGAGGGCGTTAAATGTTGCACTTTATCGGTATCACGAACATGCCCTCAGATATACTATATTACAGTCACGGGGATGCGTGATATTAAAAATTAGAATACGGTATCGTAAAGTAGAGATTTCAAGCTTTAATCTAAAAAAAAACCCGTCTTGCTTTTATGGTAGCTTTTAACGGAGTTATAGCTGTTCAGAGAAATGGGTGATACATTAATTTTGCTGTCGAGTGTATGACGTATGTACTAAGACACGCAAAACAAAAGACTAAACGAAAACTAAACTCATAATTAAGATTTAAGACTTAAGTAGGCCGCGGATTTTTATGCTTTATGACATGTCTAGATGGTTAATTAGATAAGGTTATATTGACAAGGTTTCATAGCACTTTTATTCGATTTTTACCGCGAGTAAAATTACTGTAAAATTACTGTAAAATTACTGTAAAATTACTGTAAAATTACTGTAAAATTACTGTAAAATTACTTATGAAAATGAGGATTTGCACAGGATCCGCGGTCTAGCAATAAGGTTTTTCGGATAAATGCAGAGTCCTTATAAATGAATTTAATGTAACGTCGCTCGTAAGAGTACAGACAGAAAATCGATAAGCAAAAAGAACTTCATCAGATGTGAACGACAACTAACGACAAACATTCGGAACACTCTCTTTACGTCATACATATAATACATGCAATACGCATACACGTGCCGTCGATTATTTTCCATCAGTACCCATCGCAACTTTGGAATTTTGAAAGCATTAATTTCGCTGTTCACTTTTGTCAGAATTTTCGTCCTTCATCCGACAAGGAGTTTTCCGATTTCGAGTTTTTAAATATCTTTTTTTCGTCAGATGCACCCGGTGCATCTTTTACGAAAAAAATACGGGTTTATTGATCGTCGAACGGGGAACGAAATATTTTTGGACAGCGGTGTATTAACGTCGCATCATCTATATTTATTCTATGTGTACGTGCGCATTAGTGACAACGACGATTTAAAGTAAGTAGTGTAAGTGCGCTGCCGTCCATAATTTTTAGGACACCTATGGGATACAAAGTGAACCTGAAAAATTGCTAGAAACTTGCCCGAGCTTTAAAATTCTTACTTATACTGATAGTATAAGTAGATCGACCTGGCTTTTGGGGAAAATTCGAAATAATTTCATATAAACTATCGAATTTTTAAAGTATCTGTTTTAAAATATCAATTTATATATTGATATAAAAATGAACGTTTGAAATATTTGAATAAATATATGCTAGTTGGAAACATTATATCATTTAATGTAATAAATGAAGTATTGTACTATTTGCAAATATGATTCCATTAAATGTTTGAATTATGAGAAAATATAATTTATCCTAGACAGGTTAGTTTTTCATAGTTCTTAACGAAGCGTACGATAATTTACAAACCAACAATATTATACAAACCGATTTAATATATTATACTATACTGTATAATTATAATATACAAACCGATATTTATATTCTAGGTCTAAATGGATCCGAGACCAGCCGCCGGAATGCTAAGCTTTATACTTTATTATTAGCAGCGGATGTTATTCATTTTTGACTAAAATAACTAGGTTAGATACAAAATTGTGAAGACAATTAGAATAAATTGGTTTAAATGACTAAGAGAAGAGAGGCATTTTGACTTAAGTTTTCTGCAAGTAACTTAGACAAATTTCATTTTGTATGAAAATTCGCAGTCTTCTTATTATGTTATAATAGACAAGGCTCTATTGTTATCACTGTAAGAACTAGCTTACGTTATTATTATTATTCAACCTTATCGAAGAAAGTATACACTTTCACAAGAACGAGTAGTACAACACACGTACATAGGAAAACTTAACAGAACATAACATATGTGATTCATCTATACATTGTACATCGAACTTCATGTTTCGTTCCCAAGGCACACAGCCTGCAGAGGTAATTTAATACTTGAGTAATAAACGAGACGAGTCCCTATAATGTCTGTAATATCAAACGCCTTTCCTTTCATACAAATTAAATAGTACTCCATTAGTTCTAACCGTTCTTCATTATAATCTGCATGGATGAAATTTCACGTTCCCCACGATTTTATATGTTGTCACGTCTTTAGAACCCGCGATATATACTCTGCATGACTCTGTATACGGTAATACTATTTGATAGGATAATGTATTCGAATAATAATTCGGATTAAAAACGTTTACGATTCTATGCTCGATATTATAATATTTTCGATATTTTACTGTGACGAATGCCGTGTGCTTTACTTTAGCTTGCTATGTTATTTTTAGTATTTTACTCTGATGAAAACACTGTGAACTTTACTTTATATGTATATATTATATATATATTTTGCTATGTTATTTTTAGTATTTTACTCTGATGAAAACACTGTGAACTTTACTTTATATATATTATATATATATTTTGCTATGTTATTTTTAGTATTTTACTCTGATGAAAACACTGTGAACTTTACTTTATATATATTATATATATATTTTGCTATGTTATTTTTAGTATTTTACTCTGATGAAAACACTGTGAACTTTACTTTATATATATTATATATATATTTTGCTATGTTATTTTTAGTATTTTACGCTGATGAACACTGTGAACTTTACTTTACTTTGCTATACCATTTTCTGTATTTTATTGTGACGAATACTATGAGTAGTATTTCACTGACGGGTATTTTACTCTGATGAACACTGTGAACTTTACTTTACTTTGCTACACCATTTTCTGTATTTTATTGTGACGAATACTATGAGTAGTATTTCACTGACTATGACTATACCTTTTTAATTATGGCAGTGTGACAAATACTGTGAATTCTACTTTACCTGACTATACTTTTTTCAGTATTGTACTTTGACAAATACTATGAATTTTAGAGTTTACCTTGACGCACTATTTTCAATACTGTATTACGACTAATACTGTGAACTGTACTTCATATACTATAATAGTTCAAGTACTTTTATATACTGTTTTCAACACTACTGTGACACATGTGTATTTACAGTAAATTTACTTTACTTTACTGTTATAATATTATATTATTATTTACCGTTATAAATTTACTTTACTTTACTGATATCTGAAGTTTTTTGTTAGTAAAACAAAAGTGAGCTCGCTTCCCTATCCTTCTTGATACGGTAATGCAATCAAAAATAGGAAGAAATAAATCATTTGGAAAAAAATTGTTCTGCAACCGACTACGATAAATCATGCAACGTAAGTACAAGCGAGTCATCCGACACTGTGATAGTGACAATAAAAGATTTGGACGTTCGCATAGAAAAAGAAAAAGAGTCCACTGCTTATTATTCAGTTTATAATCAATTTTCGCTCATAAAATAGTAAAGTACAAAAGAACGCATAAGATGCAATGTTTTCTCTTAAATGACTCGATAATTTAAAAAAACAAGTCACTTTAATCGCTCCGATAGAAATAGGTGTACGTCAATCGCCGATAATTCTAGTGTTAATCGCTTTCCTCGCGGAATGAAGCGCACCGTCGGTGTCCCGGCGGCGCGACAGATTAATTGTATCGAATTCATTGATCAATCGCGTCGTTTCGCGTCGGCGACGTGCATCAACAATAATCTAATACGGTCGAGTCGAAAACGGTCGCGAGCATCGCTCGGCCGGCCCCGTCCGTCGAAATCCCGATAATACGCGTAACACAACAGGTCCGCGAAAAAAGCTAAAAATCGCTCGTCGACGATTTACCGGCGACCTATCGTAACAATCGGCGATGCATAAGAGACACGCGAACCGACTTCACTCGAAACGTTTTCCCTGCTGTAGAACCGGAATGCTTGAACTGCCCGTAATGAAACGTTTTCACGAGTGCCTCCGCCATTTAGCCAGCGAGCACCGACGCCGCGGCAGATATGGTTTTTAGCTGGCAACGAGCTTCTTGTCAACGGAGCCCGTAGTCGACCAAAGGTTAGAGTACATTGCAAATAGCGGGACAAGGCGACGTATGCGTCAAAGGAAATATCAATTCGGTTAATGCCAATGGAACCGAGGATAAAACTATTTCTGTCGATGGTCTTTTGTTCGGCCACGCAAACTGATACTTTTCCGGCGACGGATTTTATGCTAGCCTCCTTTTGTCCGTTATGCTGTTAATAAAAATTGATTCGTCCGTTCCAAATGTTGCGATACAACGCCGCACAATCACGTTTCTACCTCGGTGCTTTACAGTGTGTATTTCGTACTTTTAAATTTAAACACTTCATCCTATTTCCGCCGTACCATTCTTCGTCCATCCGACCCAAAAATATCCGATTTGCTTTCATCGCTAAATATGACCTCATTTAACCATGTGCTATTTGTCGAAACAAATTCTTTCGTTTTTAATCGAATTTCCTGTTTTCTATATGCTTTGGTTACGTGTGACTTTCTCCGAGCAACTCGATCCATTCTAACCACTGTTTTGGGGTTGTTTGGGGGCGCACTTATTTCTCAGTCCCTGTGAAGGCCATAATGGACAGAAACATATATTTAACCCGAGAAAGATAACCTACGTCGCAGAGGCGCCTGCGAAGACTGTTGATTTTTGTTAATTTTTCATAGAGGTCTAGTGATTTAAGTTTAAAATTACTTAAAATATAAAAAAATATAATATAAATGCATTTTATTTTTACAATAATGCCAAACCTTTAAAATGACTAGATTAACTTAAATAAATATCCATTGTTAGTATAAAATTGACGCCTTAGAAAAGCATGCGCCTCTGAAGCGTATGGTTATCTTTTACGTACGTTGTCATATGGTTATCTTTCTAGGGTTAAGCACATTGTATGAAGATTGATTTTTGCAATATCCTGATACCAAAACATTGTATTATGTAAAAATTTTATTCATGTTCTGAACTATCTAAATAATACGCTGATTAAATAAAAGAACGTTTGGATACCAGAATATTGACAGAATAATATAAAAGGTGTCTCACTGAAAAATAAATAGAAAATAATTTACATGAAAATGCTATAAATGTAGGAGTTACTTACATATTTGGTTGTTAATATAAATGATAATATAATGTTCAATGGATACATTTCATCAGAAAGCAGTTTAAATATTTTCTTTTTTTATAATGAAAGAAAGTAATATTTGTCTTATTGAGGCTGTAATTGTCGTTGCTATTAAGAAAAATTTAGGATTCCTCGATTAAATAGCACAGATTTTTTAAATCCATTAAGGAAATAGGTAATGTGTCAAAAACGTTGGATTGATGTAAAAGTGACTTCAGTGTTGTGTGGAAAAATCAATATAATCTAATATAATATTTTTGTAATAACACAATTGAATTTTTCGATAAACTTTTTAACTTTTCATGAATAATCAAGAATGAAATGTGATCATGATAAATGTTAATATCATGATGACATTGCTTCTCCATCCATTCAATATAATTCAGTAATAAACATATAATTAACTAATAAACAAGCAATAAATGTTATTCAATGAATTAATGTATGATAATGGACTTGAATTTATGCAGAGCCTAATTGTAGGATAGATATATCACTATAAATATTTTATCCTGAACTTTCATGATTTACATTGCCTTAATACTTTGCCTATCAGAAACCCATTAATAGCTAAAAACCCATTAACTTCTGTTACAGCTCCTCTCGCTGCTACTTTCAGCAGAGTCGCCTTATGTTTTTTAATAATTTGGTGGAAAATGAGATATTTCATGTTTATTGTAACGTCGCATTCACAGATGAGAAATCGACCACTGGAAAATAGTAAACCAAAAAGTTGATAGCAGAAAGAATAATATTCCCGTCTGAGAAAATATGGTTTCAAAGTTTTACCACGAACCTACGATAAGATAATAAAAGTAATTATAACGTTGTATTATTCGAAATGCGTGATTCGTTTATGATTTTAATTATTATAATTATATCGTAATTATATTAAAAATAATAATTCCATTAAAAAGTCTGTAGTCATTATTATTTTACAAAAGTTATTAAATAATATGTTCATATGGGTCTGCAATATGTCTGACAAATGAAAACTGAAATTAATAAAACTAAAGGTAGGAGAATTTTTAATTAGCAAAACTATAAAATATCACTGACAAAATAAAATATTCTTAACTTCTGTCAAACGATAAGTTAATATTATTTTATTAAATCAAAGTTGCGTAAGAATTTTCTTATCAGTATTAATAGTAGAATAAGTATAGATAAAAAATGTAATATTCAACATATTATGTATCAGACAATTTTTAACAGTTTCGTCAAACTTCTTGATTAATGCAAACGTTATCAAATTATATGATTTTCGAAAATGCGATGTCATTTTATTTGACTGAGATAAAAAACGACAAAATTCCTCATTCTAATTCCTAAAGTTACAAAAACATTGCTATTATCTTAATTTTAGTTATTGAATATAGTAATTTTAAGTTATTTAATTGATCTTACGCGACAGATCAATTAAAGTTGTTGATCTACCGGGCTCCGTTGAGAGAGAGAGAGAGAGAGAGAGAGAGAAAGAGAGCGAGAGAGAAAATCAATTTAAAATTAAACGAATTTATAATAGCTTAAAATTGTATTTAAAATTTCTAACGAATTTTGAAACATGTTGTGAAAAATCGATAAATAAAATATCGATAAAAGATCCTAATCGTATCCAGTTATATTTTTCTCAAAAAGGTCCGTCGCGTTCGAGCGTTAAATCCTGAAAGGACGCTAAGCTTATCCGGGTTAGCAGCTATGTATTTCTTAATAAATTATTTATGAGCCCCTCGGTCGCAATTACAGTAAACCAACAAGTTGTTCCTCTCGGCATGATTTAATATCGTTCGCGATCATTAATTGAAAGGAAATGATTAAAAGCTTCTTTCTGTTTAATATTCGAGGGAAACGATAAATATTTTCGTTAGAGAACAGTTTTTTTAGCGGACGCCGTAATCAATACTACACCTCTGTTCGGTATGCCGCTGTTAGTATTTAACAACAATAGCTATATGCAGGTACGTCTATCTCGCAGTTATGCCGGGGCGTCCGTTTCTCTCGTCATCTTCGTCAGTCTTCATTCTGTGACGGAACTGCGATTATTAACGTTTGACCTGTTTAATACTTCACTTCGATGCGCCTTTTGTACCACTTCGAGAGGGTTTTGGTTCCGGATAAGCCGAGTTTGAAGCAATGTTTCATGACAACGTGTTGCTCGAACGTTAAATGCGTACCAACAAAATAAACCGTTCGCATTGGATAGTCGGGAATCCATTTTCCGAGCGTTCATCGAAACATTTGTTAGAGAACATTTCCTATAATAGCGGAAAGCTTCGACGTTCGAGATTGTTCGAAATACATATAAGACTGTTCTTAAATTAAACTGAGATTACTTGTTACACGCAAGAGTCTTGTTTCTGCTGCAATTTTACTCTTCAAGTCAAGTTTGGACAGATAGTTGCACCAAATAAAAATATACACGTATTCGTTTATATACGTTATATAATACATGTTATTATATTTAATTCATTCTGTAATATCCGTTCGCGTAACAATAGTATGAATAACGGGCTAGAGATTGATCAGAATATAGATTCTGGTAAATTTATTATAATAATAAATTTACCAGTCATTAATAATGTAAAATACAACATATTTAATACAAATGTATCATTAAATATAACATATATTTAATACGAATGTATCAATAAATATAATATATATTTAATACGAATTGTATTCTTAAATAAAATATATATTTAATATGAATTGTATTATTAATTGTATTTATATAGAATGTATTTTATTAAATATAACGCATTTAATACAAATGTATTAAAAAGTATAATATATTGTATAAATATATATTATTAAATATATTGTTAAATATATTGTTAAATAAGATTTGATATTTTCCGTCTACCTGTCAATGCTATAAATAAATTAAATATTATTATTCATCCAGTTGCATTTTAATAATAGAATCGTACATGTAGACCAGAGAAATTTTGTGGTTTGCCAATTGAAACTGTAAGAGCAACCGATTCGCATTGCGATTATCAGCAGTGAATAAAATTTCAAAGGGAAAACTTGCTGAAGCTTGCTCCCGACGCCTCGGGAGTCTGTAATCTTAAATTCTTTAATACATTTTAAGAGCAAAGTAACGGCCATCTCTTGTAAATGACTTTGAGAAATTACGAGTTGGGAGTTAATTTATTTACCGCCGTCTAGCTGTAACTACCCAAGTTAATTATAAAAGATGTCGGTGCATAGTTTATCATGTTTGTATAGCACATTTATACTACGGGATTATTAATGAGAAAACATTTGCCGCTCAAAAGCTGAAACAATTTCTAAAGAAAGTGGACGTACCGTTTCAGATTCTTAGGGCTCGTCCGTGCTCCCGCATTTTCAAATTATTTTATTGCTTCCCCCTATCTCCGTTTCGCATTACTATCGATCAGCGTGTTTGCAATTTCCATTCAACAAACGATTATTTCGTAGGCGTTATTTAATTGTTTACGCGTTTAGAACATTTAATTCATCAAATCAGCTTGTTAATTTGTAATATTTCATTGAACATCTGTTACTGTAATGCGCGTTCTATTTAATGTAGGCGTGCTTTCCAGAGAGAGAGTGAGAGAGAGAGAGAGAGAGAGAGAGAGAGAGAGAGTTCGCCTATAATAATCTCATTATCCACGTTTTCGGTCATCTTCTACGTGGTCGATTGTCGAGATCAAAATCATTTAACCCTTTGCAGTCGGTGAAGTTTCTGAGATTTATTCCGAGATTTATTCGTGAACATCGATCAAATCGAATATAAGACGGAATGACATTAAAAATGATTACTCACTTCAAGTAGAATTTGCTGCAAAAGTGTACTGGTAAAAATTGTGCGAAAAGAAATGTTGTACCTTTTCAGTACCATAATTAACAGCAGTCGTGTTATGGTCGTATATTATAAAAGGAGACATCCGTGTACAAAGGGTTAGTTACAAAGGAACAAAAATGATTATAGCGGCAATGCACCAAAATTTCGTATTGCCTAAGAACTCTTGATGAATTTATATTTAAAATTCAGTTGTCTCGCCCATACATTTTCGTAGAAATTCGAAATTACTTGGCCGCGACGCTACTCATAAAATAATTATAATTATAAAGCAAACTCTTTCGAGCCATCTAGCGTACACCAAGTCTTGATCCTAAGCCCGGTATTAATTATTATTACGAAGATCTTGCGGTGCTTAAAAGATGCAACAGTTTGTAACGAATTCTAGATTTTCGTAGATTCCATCGTTATTAATAATTAGATCGTGGATTTTACACAATTATGGCAAAATTGAGAAGTTTCATCATTTGAAATAATAAAAATATTAAAAGAACTTGAAAATGTCAATGAATTATTGCTAATCTGTTAGAATTACTAAAGAGAGAAAGAACGTTCTATTTAGCTTTTCCATCTTACGATCAATGCAAACAATTCTTATTTTGCATAACAATCTGCAGACTGGTAATGATCAAACTAGAAGCGGTCGCGTAAATATCGATTTTGATGAATAAATGAAAATTGCGGATTAAAGAGAATCCTATAAGGGCTTCATGAAAATTGATGATACTCTTTAGCGCACTGGTAACAGCAATTTTATAACTGCGTGTACCTCATCGTCTACACTAAAACTCGCGAAATGATAAAAATGTTCTGTAAATGGTCTGCGAATTCCATGGATTCGTAATAAGCACGATTGTCTAAAATTCAGAATGATGAAAATTTTAACGTAGTAATGGAATAAGATTTTAATTTTGTTCCGGACCGAATAAAATTGCTTGGTATTTTCAACTCCTACAAATTAACCGTAAAACAAATTGTTACATTTTACAATTTATAATTGCTACCAAATCCTTGCAACATACTTTTAATTAGCTTATTTACTATCGTTTGCACGATACGAGCATCTATCGTAAGGCAGAAATTTTGTCGAAAGTTACTATGTTTGAGATTCGATGTATTTTTTATGCTGTATACCGCCAACGTATGCAGGGATTAAGAAAATTTATTTAAAATTTATTATCATTTTCTACGACAGAAACTTCATAATTTCTACAATTTTGAAACTAAAAGTCAAACCGAAACGATAAAAACATCGGGACTATGTAACTCGTTATACTTTTCTGTTATATTATATATACTTATGCGAATACGAATGATAATTATATTCTACAATATAGGTCACATGTTAATTATGATCTATGTGGTCGCCAATGACTTCGCGTTTAATGCGACTATGCTAAAATAAATAAACGTACTAAAAAAAATTAATTTGGCGTTAAATTCTGACATCTTCATTTCTGTGTACCTTAATTGCTCAATTTTTCGTAAATGAATATCAACAATAGTAGTATTGTTTACTGACCACATTTATTGTTAAGATAATTTAGAGCTAAGTAACTTTGTAGTAACATTATCATTCATTTCACTTGTCTTTTTAACACTTTGGCGTGCATAATATGTAAATCACATTTTAAGACATAAGTGAATTTACAGCATCTTTATAATTAATTTCACTTGTCTTTTGAACATTTTGGCATGCATATTACATTTTAAGACACGAGTCCACATTTTCAAAAATGTCATTCGCTCTACTATGATTCTTACCAGCTCAATTACAATGTACCACATTATTGTTCACAGAGAACATAAAATTACGCGAATCCCAAAGAATTCGAGAATTATCCGAGACTTCCACCGTCAACCAAACGTCACGTTTGCACAACGAAACTCGACGGACAACCTGCTAACACAGTCACCGCGGCAGGTTCCTATTCAACTAGATCGGCGACAGTGTCATGCAAAAACAGCATGCACGTCAAAGTGCCAGGATTATCGTTCCCACGACCGTGAAACTGCAGAACTGAGAAACTGCAGGCATCGATGCATTTCATCCACGCGAAACTGTCCCGCGAAAAACAGCTGCAGCGCGGGACAAAGACCGTCTCCAATTAGGAGGATCCTCCACCCGTCTTATCCGCCCGTTTCCCATCTCTGTTCGTCGTCGTCTCCTTAGCCGCGGGAGACGATATCGCAAAGGAATTAAATCGAAATAATTAGCTCGGCTGCAGTTTCCTCGAGACTTTTAAATCCCTTTTCCGCGTGATGTCGCGTCGCGACGCCGCGCGCGCGGCGCGAAGGAAGGGAATATCAAGCGGCGCGGAACGAAACTCAAAAGAGCCGAACTAAGATGCAGTAATGAAATAGGAAGGCGACACTTTTTGCTCGAACCTCCCGGGGTAGCATTCGTCGGACAATCGCGACGAAAGGGGTGGTTACGGGCGGTCCACCGTGTTTCGGTTGCAGCTGCTAGGCGGGACAAAATTACTTGTCAGATTTAATGAAACGAAGTGTGATTTAAATAAACTTTATATGCGCTTTTCGATTTAGCGATTATTTGGTTTGATTTATTTAGTTCAGCATGTAACGCCAGGAAATGGACTTTCACGTTGAGTTAGTAGGCGATGATATAATAAAATATAACACAACATGACATAATACAATATAATGTAACACAGTGTAGTACAATATAACGTAACGCAGTTTAATATAATATAATATAATATAATATAATATAATATAATATAATATAATATAATATAACATAATATAATATAATATAATATAATATAATATAATATAATATAATATAATATAATATAATATAATATAATATAATATAATATAATATAATATAATATAATATAATATAATATAATATAATATAATATAATATAATATAATATAATATAATATAATATAATATAATATAATATAATATAATATAATATAATATATAATATAATATAATATAATATAATACAATATAATACAATATAATATAATATAAAAACCCCTTTGAAAAAAATAGTATTAAATAGAAATTATTTAAAGGTCTCTTGCACGACAGCTTTCATCTTACACGAAGAAATAGTATTAAAATAGTATTAAATAGTATTAAATATAAATAAATCTGATACCTTTACATTTATCTTGAAAAACAGTCCAGCAACTTTTATTAGCGCCCCAGAGTCCGCCACTCGTGTGCAAAGGGTTAACATTTTGATTGTATATGACGAGCAATATTCCTTACAAGATTAAGCAATGAGTTTTATCCGCTTAATTAGTATTAATCGAAACACCGTGCGGCCGGAAGAACTGGTCGGTGACAGGAAGACAGAGAGCGGCGGAGGTAAAAGGGAGAGAGAGGGATGGCGGATGGAGAAATCTAAGGGAAAGATAAGCCCGGGAGTCAAGCCGTGGGATCTTAAAACAGACAATCTTGACCTATTTGTCTCATAACAACGGTAATAGGATCGGAAAGTATTATAAGTAGAAGTGACAATCGCCGTGGGACAAGCAGTCTGCCGAGTGGCCGAGAGCAAAGTAAATTGATGGCGGGCCGGCATTACGTGGAAATAAAGGCGGGGAATAAACGTCCACTCGCTACCGAGCCGGGGAAAATGAAATTTCTGTATCGAGCCGCGGCAGAAGAGATCTCGTATTGTAATTTAAAGCTCGTAATAATTCCCGATCCGCTCTGTCCTCGGTGTGCTGGCCGAGTCTTCTTTTTCTTATCGTGTTACGCGGTTTCAGCCGGCTAAGGGAAGCTGACAGCGATCTTCTTGATTCTTCTAAGCGCAGAGGTTGCGTGCGACGCGACGATTTTAATGAAATTTCGCTGCTGACGCTGTGTTAAATAAATCGTGTTTCGTTGTTTCGTGAAAATCTGTTTTCTTCTGTAGAAATTCAATTAACACTGGAACCACCAAAGCAGTCAAAATCACTGGTTCCCGATTTGTTCTTTCTCGGTTACCGAAATTATTGAAACGTTTCTACGGGACTATTTTTTCTTATGAACTTCTTCACTGAGGTATGTAATTGCAATAAAAATCGTACAAAGTTGGAGTAAATTCTTTATTGTCATCGTTACGAAACAGTATATGTGCATTGGTCGCGTTCAGGACTCGTCATTAATTGAGCCGTTTATTTTGAAAGTGGCATAAGTCACTTTGTTTTTAAGTCGATATATTTAAGGGTTTGCGTTTTAACACGTTTAAAGATATGGATGCTAACTTTCGAGAAGGTTTACTTGTATTTGTTATCTCAGGATACTGATATTTTTCTCAGTATAAATAATTTCGTATAAACATTAAAAAATCACCACTTTTCATTACGGTAAAGTGACTTATGCCACTTTCAAAATAAACGGCTCAATTTACTTCTAGTGTTAAAAGAAGCAAGACTGATTCCATTTTTGTAAATTATAACCAGACCACGGATTTTATGCATTTGCGCCGAAAATGATTAATCCGAATACAATACAACAGAAACATTTGTGAAATCAAAAGATACTGCTTCATTACCTTCAACTCATTCAAATTTTTAAGAGAGGAAATAAATTGCTACGTAGCTACCGTGTTTTACAATTAACGTAGACAACTTTTATTATCCATAAAAATCTATAGTCTAATTGAAACCTTGTATAATAAGTATACTGCGGATCTCTGTGCAAAATAGAAACTTCGTGATGCAATATACAAAACAGGAGTTGCGTAAGAATTCATTTTCTCCATTCAGCATTTCTCCTTTAAACAGTTCTAATACAACCTCTGGCAAAAAGTATTCGTCCACCTTTTAAAATGCAATAGCTTCTTTAAAACTCCACTAAATGACTTGAATTTCTTTTGAGTGTTAAAGGTACTAGTTTGCTGTGCAATGACTAAAATACCTCTCGCTAATTATACTATTACTTGGAATGAGACAAAAAAAAATAAGGAAAGCTTGTTCTTTAACTTATTTTATTTGAACCTGGAACGAAAATTTAAAAAATACGTTTCGTAGACCTAGGTAAATTATATGCATATTGAAAATATCATCGAAATTGGTTCACGTTTTTATGAGCTACAAGCAATTGAATATCGTGAAAATCGCAATTGTTTACAAATTTCAACCAAAAATAGGTAATTTTTCTATCTTCGAGTGGCTGCAGCTTGACTATGGGTCAACCGATTTCAATGAAATTTTCAGTTTGCATATGAATTATCGAGATGTACCGAACGAATTTTTTAAATTTTCGTTCCAAGTTCAGATAAAAAAGTTAAAAAAAACGAGTGCAGAATTAACAAAAAGAATGCTAGTCATTGCACGTAAATTGAATACTTAAACACTTAACACTTTAACACATAAAAAAAGATTCAAGTCAATTGGACCAGTTTGAAAATAGTTATTGCGTTTTAAATGGTGATAGAATACTTTTTGCCAGGGACTGTACGCTGAAAATAATGTAACAGCATTCTGAAATTCCTATCTGATGTCTTCACTGTTCCATATTCGTGCCATAAAAATGCATAAATATATAATATTATGTATTTATTATATTTTCGGTATATTTATGTATATTTTTGATATAATCGAGACTGTTGTCAGTTTTACACCTTGTTAGTAATGCTTATTAACAGTATCGTGTTTAAAGCTTGGACAGCGGACCTTCTTCACAACAACGTAACTGAATATGAGTAGAGAATCCTTTATACTTCCATACAGCAATATTTTGCAACATTGTTTTCGAGGTGCTCCATCTAAACATTCTTAACGGTTCGTCTAAACATTTTTCTACGCATGTAGAATGTTCCTATTAATTGTCATAAACTAAGTATTTAAATAACGATTTTTACGTTCTGAAACAAAATACGCTCAGGCCTCGCTGTCCGAATGTCAAACATACCGCAATTACATTTTCTTGAATATTTAGTAAATCCGATCACGTAATTCGCACCTGCTAATTTCTGTGATACAATCGTTTTCCGCAGCAATTTATCGTTTTGTACCGCATAAATCGAATCCGATGATGCTGAATGAGATTAAAACGACGAATTCGTATTCGAACTGTTAAATTCACGGTTCGTTGACAGATTTCCGTAAGCCCTTTGCGCCGATCCTTGAGATTTTCGGATAATGGAGAAAATAGTTTCCACCCTAAATCGGAATTGTTTAAATTCAAAGGCAATGTTAGTGCGAGATCGTACGTGAAAGAATGAAGTTCCTACGGTAAATTTGAAATGCCAGAAGCGTGTTCGTGCACCTTGGCCGAGTACTTTATCGATTTTGTATTTCTATCGGATACCGATACTGTGAAATGTCAGAACGCTCGGGCATTAAAACAAACTCTTTTCTTTTCTAATATTGCTGGACGATTGGAACCTTTCTTACGTTTTCGCGACGCATTCGGCGCACCGATGACAAATCTCTCGAATATCAAAATTTCACAATTCAAACATATGTTAGTGATTGTTTATTTATAATTTGCTTCAGTCTGGCCGCGGCCTTATCATTCACTGCGGAGAAGAAGTATACATCCAGTAAAAGTTACAGATTCTTATAGGTCCAAGGACAACCTTTTCCTTTCTTTTTTCTTTGTTCGTCAGAATATTACCTTGAATTTCGCAAAGACAAAATCTGAGGTTATTCCTCGATTCCAATGCTATACTGTTGATTTATGCTTTAATGGTTTGCTTGTACTGCTTCCATTTTAATATCAATCTTCGTAGATCAAGAAGCAGAAGTGCAACGTCAAAGGAATGTAACCATATACGAAGATTCCTCCACATTTCTGTTTAATATCTTCACTTTGTTATCTTCGCTAATTCTACGTATGATTTTTAACTTTAAAACCGCCAGCTTCACCAGCTTACAGTGACAAACATTACATGTTGTTTAATATTCAACTACAAAACTACGTTGAGATAAAAGCTTCTCTTTTCAACCATTTATTATACTTATTAAATTATTCGAAATTATGCTTGAAGGGAAGTCGATTGAATCTGCAATTTAATCTTGTTGTATATTTTTTAACCAGTTAGCAGTTGCAATCACTTTGGAAAATGTACGAGTCACTGCAATTCCATTGTACATGTTTGATTTTACCCATATTTTGTTCAAACACAACACCTTTATAAAATATATAATTTAATACGTTCGCTGTCCGCGTGTCACTAGCGCACACAGTTGTTATATTTATTTTATTTATCGTATTAAATACATCGCATCCTCTTATAAAATATGATAAAAATGTTGTCAAAGAGAAGCTGTAAATTCTCTAAATATCATGCTGTGTGTTACAATTTTAAATAATTATATTCACAAAATTCATTCGATGCTTTTTACGTGAAATACAAAATCGTGAGCGTCACACGTGTCACACGCCGGTTTACGTGTTAATAAAGAATATTAAAGTATATATATATGAAATGAAAAATGCATTTAAGGTTTTATTTTCCCAATAATAATTTGGTTTTCAAAAATAATGAAATATTAAATCCACTAAATTTTTATACCGATGTACATTAAAAAAAAAAATTGCTTAAAAAGAATATATATATTCCCAATAATAATTTGGTTTTCGAAAATAATGAAATATTAAATCCACTAAATTTTTATACCGATGTACATTAAAAAAAAAACAATTGCTTAAAAAGGATATATATATCTTTTTTTTCTTTTTTTTTAATGTACATCGGTATAAAAATTTAGTGGATGTAATATTTCATTATTTTCAAAAACCAAATTATTATTGGGAAAATAAAACCTTAAATGCATTTTTCTTTAGACTTCATTATTTAGGTATATCTTAATGAATTAGAGCAGCTATATGAGCCGTTTAATTTGAAAGTGGCATAAGTCACTTTACCGTAATGAAAAGTGGTGATTTTCTAACGTTTATACGAAATTATTTATACTCAGAAAATTATCAGTATCCTGAGATAACAAATACAAGTAGATATTCTCGAAAGTTAGCGTCCATCAATTAAATATATCGACTTAAAAACAAAGTGACTTATGCCACTTTCAAAATAAACGGCTCATATGTTGAATAAATAACTCGTAAATGTATCGTAACAATCTACATAATCGTGAATTAACAAATTAGTGATCCATCAGTTTCGCGGGTTCCGTAAACCCAGCGTTAAACAACATTATCCTGGTGCTGCGCAATAAAAATCTGTGGGAGATCAAATGGCCGATAGATCAGCAAGATTTTCCCAGACCGCGCACGTAGCGGAATCTACTTTATTAAAAACTTTACATTTTAAGCTGTCTAGCATCGACGCCAGAACCGGGATTTCCGATGCACGATGCACCGGCACTGCGGCGGCGTTCCCAAAAGGCAGGCACATCCTCCGGAAATAGAACCAATAAATATTTAAATGGCCGCGGTACAGTTCGTCTTTAATTTTAATACCCGGCGGCTCGATCATTGCCCATAAATCGGTCCCATCCGTCAGCTTCAACAATATATCGCCGAACAAGCAACGATCTTTCCGGCATCAGAACTTTTCAGGAACAGCTTATTATCGAACTTTCCGGGGCAGCTTATTGTCTATATTAAATATCGTAAAATTCTTAACTCCGACGGAATGTTCGCGTCGGCGTCGAATTAGTATCACGGACGTAACCGTACGGCTTCCTCTCTTCCGTAATAAGGAATTTTATTAATCGTGACGTAGGAAGCTTTACTTCCGCGTTATGTATTTTCTTAGCTGTGCCGGCTGGCCTGTTCTCGTCTAGCAAATATCGTCCCCGAAACAGGCTTTTCCGTTCGGCCAAAAAATATCGGCGACCATTTTCTTTGTTCTTGGTTGACCATCGCCGTCGGGCCGTCGCGCGATAGCGAGAAAAGCTGGCTCAGATGTGCAAAAGTCAAAGTGACATTTGAGTAGAAATTAAAATCGACGATTCTACTTCTCGAATCAATTATTGTTAAGCGTGACAATTACGGAAAGTAGTAGTATTGAAAATAGCATCGAAATAAAGGATATTCTTCTCAGCTGTTATTTATTGTTTAAGATTTTAATATCGAGTCTAATTAGAATAATCGTGTTTGACAGCATTAGGAAGATGTACAAATAAAAAGAAACATTTTTCGGAAATTTTGCAACAATGTTTCTCGAGCAGGTTTTTAGAAATTCATTTTTCAAGTTTGTTTTATAAAATAATTACAATTTCAATCAGATTTATTAGAAATTACTCGTAAGATTTATTTTATTCTTTTCTGGAACAGTTTGCGACGAATATGTTTTCAGTAGTAATTAGCGTCAATCATAATAATTATAAACTTTAGTAATAACATAGGACATACGCAAGTAACAATTTGCTTAACACTATATCAACCGGTAGTTGCCTAACAGTTCCTTTAAAATCGAAGGTCAACGCTTAAGAACTTGTTAAAAAATTGTTCAAAAATTAATTAATTAATATAATCCCATTCGTAATCTTCGAAAGATAATTATCGAGCTTCTTATGGACACAGTGCAGTCACTGAAAATATCTGTCAATAGGCTTCCGATGGATAAAGTGTTAAGAAATTCTTCTTGCTATTATTCTTGCACAGACCAAATAATAAATGCACTTGGCTATAACTCTGTTTCCATTGTAAAGAGCAATTTTACATTGTTTATCAGGTTCTATCGTCGAGCAATTCGATCCTTCGCAAAAATGCATCGATGCAGTCGCGAAATGCAATTGCATTTTGTTTCAAGTCAGAGCACTGCAATTTGTCCCGCATCAATTTAGAAACAACAGATTGTTGTAATCGCATAAAGAAATAGGAAAGGTTATATCGGCTATCAGGATAAAATTTTCGCGAAGTATCCCGAGAAGTTTAAAGAAGATTTAGTTAGAAGAAACATCTGAGAAGTTCACCAGCAGACTGGCATAATTAACTTAAGCTCGGTTATTTTGGAACGTAATGAAGATATTAATGAAATAACGTTCAAGGTTTCTCGCAGCGTAAAATTAAGTTTCCAGAGAATTAACAATGATTTGTTGGGTATCGCAATTTATGAAATATCAGAAAATCGATTCCGTTTTGTGGTGAGTTCGCTGAAATCGAAAAAGAAGAAACGAAGAACGTTAAATCACATTTTTAACACGAGGCTATTTCTTTCTAATAACAGTAAATTTCGCCAAAATAAATTTCGCTAAAAATCACGAAAAATTTGCAAAATTGTATATTGCCCTAATCTTTTGATCAGGGGATCTGAATGTAATACACTGTATTCAGTCTAGTGAACAGTTCTATCCGATTTCAAGTTAAATATACCATACTTCGTAGCTTTTCGACAGTTCTGATTCGCCCGCAAATGGGTAAAATAATTAATTTAGTTCGAACTTTTATTTTAATTAAGTTTAATGAATTAAACAAATCCTCAGGGCGGCGTGCGTGAAATCGTTAAATCAAGTACTCCTTTGTCCCCTGTAATTACTTAATACTAAACGTACCGTGGCATTCAACAAATTATCAAATTCAATTCATTTAAATTTCCCTCAATTTGTGTAATTACGTGTGCCTGAATAAAGAAATACATTCAACAATTTCCAATGGAAGCGACTTTATAATTTGACCAATTATAAAGTAAAAAAAAATGTGAAACCGGTCACTCGACCTGCGATGGTACGTTTAGTGTTAAACAATGTTCAATACATACGCGAGCTTGTCGTTTCTCTCTTGCCGCTACTCGATTCGCAATCGTCGCGAAATCCTTGTCGCTCTGATCGTTCCCTTTGTCACCGTTTGCGTTTTCGAAACTCTTCCGTTGTTTCCGCAGCATCGGTGCCGGAAAATACGAGGGCACGGTGGAAGGTTTCCCTTTGTTATTATCTACAATTGAAAGTGCATCATGGCGCCGTAAGCGTAAACAGTATTAAAAGCATACGTTACGGAAAGAAACGTAAATCTGTGATACGCAATATCAGGGTGATAAGGCGATACACTCTGCACGGACCGATGCGAGGCGCCGAGGCAGGAGTGTTCTGATTTTATAGAACGGCAGCCGTTTCCACTTTCCGGTCGTGTATAGTCTTTGCTGTTTCCCCGCATGAGCGTGCTCATTAACTCTCTTCAGGCTCGATTCTTGTCTATCTAGTTCCAATTGCTGAAGAGTCGGCCACACTTTTTAGCACGGAGTCAATTTTAAGACATCGGACCAAATGACTTGATTCCTTTTTCGAAGTGTTCGAACGTCTAATTTACTGCACAATCATCGAACAAATTTTTGCAAAAATATTTTAGCTTTAATTATAATAATAACAAATAAATAAGTAAGTATATAATAACTATTATTATATTTTGATATTAACGTTTTCACAATTCGTAATTGTTGTTTCATCGGAAGAATAACACCAAATGTCTGTTAAACTAATCATTTTTCGGGTCAATATGCATAGGTCAATATACTTTTTCTATAGAAAATGTTGATCCGCATCGACTGGCGTATGAAAACATAACTCTAATTGGCAAAGTGAAGACGACGAAATCTCCGAAAATTTTACAGCTGCTCAAAATTATTATCGCCACTTAATCGAGTGTTTTAATGTCTCCAAGAAAATCGTATATTATAAGAAAAGCGGAATTAATTTCCGAACAGCCCGGTGTATAAAAAAATGTCAAAACGACGAAATTCGGTGCCGAAAAAATTTCTATGGTGTCTGAACAGATCGCGGCGAATCGTCGCAGTATTAATCACGCGTTTCCAGTGGCAAGAATAAATGGAGCGAAGCAATCATTTTCGTTCGCATAAAGCACGGTCATGAGTAACGTGTATCTTCGTGTGTTCGCGAAACGAAAAATATGAAAAAACCGGTGTCGGCGGAGCGGGAGAAAAATGACCGAAACCTTCGAACGACGTCAGAAGATAACGAGGCCGGGTGTGCATTTATAAATGCGAACGCGCGCGGTCAAAAATTATACGGTGGTGCGGTTATCAAGATTCCGAAATGTAAGTAATTAATTTTAGAACAGTCAGATATAATGGTAAAGTATCGCGGAACTGGCGTGAAATTATTTCCATAGAATTAAATGAAATGGGATTTCATTTCGCGGCCGGTGTACAGCTGTCCGAAATTAGTTTGAGAGCATTTTGTAGCCGGCACGCCGTTTTCGGTGCACGGCGACTCTCCGTGCGCGTCACTAGCTTTTAATTTTTTAACTTCTTGGAACGAAGGGCCGCGCGTCGAAGCGCGCTCCTATTGTCGCTCGTAAAAAAAAAAGAGAGAAGAGCGACAGGAACGACGTACTGAAAACTTGCGGTGTAATTTGCGGGTCTACTGAAAATTCATCAAATGAAGGAAGTTCCCCTTTACGGACCGCGCGGAGTTTTTATTATGAAAAACTCTTCGGTATCATTCTTAATACTTCCTCCCCTCCCGAACTAATATACACACGCGAAGATTTTTTATGATTAACCGTAGGAGCACATCCTACGACCGAAATTAAAATCAAGATATTTCGCGAAAGAGCCGCTTAATCGAGTGGCTTAGAAACATAGCGGCGCAAGACGCATTTATCTCATTGCGAGAAGCAAGGAGTTTCATTATTTGCTAACATATTGTTACTGATCAAATTACTGTCGTTAAGATAATTCACAGTTAAACCTTTGCACTCGAAGCCATTTTAACCCCTAAATCCAAAATGGTTCTCCCGACTTACAATATATCCATTTTAAGTGAGCGTTTTTAGCATATCAAATCGAGTCTCATGCATCATACAACGATTACATGTGACTTTATCAAGCCATATCGAAGTATTAAACAGAAATGCAATTTTGAATCTAGAATATCTTAACAATTTATGTAATTAAATAGCTGCTTACGTGTTCGTAATTCTTGTTTATTTTAGAGTAAATTTTAATCGCGAGTGAGAGTGAGCTAACAAAATTAATTAATTTCTGTAGAGTAAATTAATTTACATCGATTGGAACTAACGATCGTGCAGTAACCGAATCGAACATCGGACTTTTTAATGAAACTACTAAAAATGTTATAATTATGAGAACGCGTATTTACTTGACCCAATAGCAGTAACGACTTGAGAAAACGCTGTCGAAGATGAGACTTTCGAAAGATTGCACGGAAGCATCAATAACTCACTACACGAAAGTCATAGGTGACCAATACTACGTATACGTACATATGTACACAGCCGCCGGTAAGTTTCGAACTGGCAACTGCCTTTTTCTTCTCGCAAAAGTACAGTTTAATACAGCACAATGTCCTATAGAGGCAATATACTCACCGTCCATTTCCGTCTTATGATACTTTCTTCTGTTCTAAAACCTTCTTATAATGTCCTCGAATTGCAGAGATCATCTGCCCAGAAAAGACAAATAACGCCGTTCAACGTTCAAACGCGAAATCGTTCACGCTTTGCAAAATGTTCCGAAGATATTTTCCTTCCACAATTATTTAATGTTTAAGCTGTGAAATGAAGTGCAAAATACAGATTAACTTCTAATTCATCCAAAGACAAATACTTTCTTTCGGATGTCCCTTATTATTGTATGCAAACGAAAAAAAACCACAACAGAACGTTACATGATCTATAACAAACCAGTAAAAATTAAGCTACGTGCCATAAGTGGCACTACAGTGAACTTTGAAAGAACTTAATACTTTGTTGGGTCCCTATATTGTCATTGTTTTCGTGCTCCACCTGCTCACTTTTGCCATAACTGCACAAAATCCGCATTCCAATCGTCAGCACATTAAAACATAACCGTCGCTAAATCATTTTTACCAAGTTCAACGATTCATTTGCCTTGTGCAATTTATCTTTACAACATTTTTAAGTAGTCGGAAACTTTCCGGTGTAGTTTCACTTGAAGTGACACTTGACCCGGATACATTCTGTACGTACAATGCTTGATAAAAGTAGCATGCAAAATCCTACGTGCCTTATTGTCACAAAAAAACAACTGAACGTTTAATCTTCATTTCATCGTAACTGATCGATCGCATGATCACTTAAACGACAGGCTAAAGCTTAGCAAAGTAACGTCTGAAAATCCTTGTGGAGGAGAGAAATGATATAAAATGTCCTGCATACAAAACACGATAAATGCATAAAAAGTATTATTCTTGCTATCAGTTAGTATAAGTTAGAGTAGGTCGTAGACTAAGTTAACAAATGTGTACTCATGTGCAATTAATGTATCCTAAAACGTTTTGTGTGGATGGTGAACAAATAATAATAATAATTGTTATCATTATTCTCGCTGTCACAGCAACGTCGTATAGAATAGATATTTCTTGACATTGAATACGCAAGATATTCTAATAGAGAAATCTATACCGGGTGTCCCATAATTATGCTAACAACCGGAAAGGGGTGAATCCTGAGGTTATTTGAAATAACTTTTTCCTTGGCGAAAACGCAATCCGCGGCTTCGTTTACGATAATAATATTAGTGGTATCTATTTGCTGAAATACAACAAATACAATAAATACACACAGTTCTCAATAAATATTGACGACATCGATATGTTATCAATAGTTGGATATATCGATAACATCGTTAAATTGAGCGGAAGCATCGAAGAACAGCTGATCGAAGTAAATTAGACTACAGATCTTTATTGAAAATAAAATTAGACCGAGTTAGTTGTGATAAACATAAATAATTCGTTATTTTAATTATTTACGTTATATCATGTTAATTATTTTAATCACTCGTTTATCATTCACATGTTATATAATGTACAAAGTATGCACCCTGATGAAAACTATACGATCGGTCTCTTCATTTTAAAATAATTTTACTTAACGGTACTCCATTAAGCATCAATAAGATGTCGATACAATATCGATAATCGATAGTCACACATCTCTACTTGCATATGTACGTGAACGAGTCGGCGAATCGAACGGGAAACACTGAACATTAATTTCAAGTAGACTCGATTAAGAAAGCTGTGTGGACAGACGGAAACGGAGGGGAGTCTTTATTTGAACTCGCGGAAGAAAAACATTTTATATAGTAGAATCCAATATGTTCTTAGCTCCGACATTTCCACTTTTCTGCAACTTTCAGTTCTCCCATGGACCTTTTTGTCAGCTGTCTCACCCAACTTCATACTCCATTTTATACTTCTATTTTCGACTTTCTGCTCTTATTCCTCGTCTCTTCATCGACCCTTTTTTCCTCGAAATTCCGCGTTTTCGTTTTTCACCCTATACCGTTCCCACCCCCGCAGAGTTGTTTATCTCCGGCCCCCTGCTATTTTTCATACACCGTGACGAGCAGAACTCTGTATACCTACACCTCGTGTCCCAAGAAAACGACGATCATGCTAACAGTTCTTTAACAAATCGATCGGCTTCGGATGATTCTAATTGCAAGGTGAATGTAACTAACAATATGTAACAGTTTATTTTTATTTATGTTATTTTCGTTTAGGATATTCGGAATACTTCGCGGAGATAAGAGCTTCACGCAAAGTTTTACAGTTTTGCACTTTAACGTTGTTATCGAATTATAGTCGTAAATTAATGTTTCCTCCATTTTCCCTTACTTTTTATAATGCTTCTAGTTTGCGTTGCATTAATTAACTTTATATTTATCGTATAAGAGATAATAAATATTTTTAGTCTTTTATTTTGTTTATTTTTGTGTAATGTAAGAATTGTATAAGACTGAAATAAATTAAATCTTTTTATTCTTTTCCATTATTCTCAGCGATTGGTCACCCAACTAACATGATCTTCATTTTAGAGTATAAATAAAATATTTATAGTCTAGAGTATATATAAAAATATTTATAGTCTATTATAATATTTATAGTCTATATAGACTATATGACTATAATATAGTCTATAATATAGTCTCATAGAGACACTAAAACTGCTGTTTATAGTCTCATAGAGACTATAATATAGTCTCATATAATCTATATGACTATATGTCTATATAGACTATATATGTATATAGACTATAAATATTATAATAGACTATAATTTTAGAATATAAATATATAGAGTATATATATTTATACTCTAAAATGAAGATCACAGGTTAGTTGGGTGACCAATCGTTGAGAATAATGGAAAAGAATAAAAAGATTTAATTTATTTTAGTCTTATACAATTCTTATATTACACAAAAAGTCTATATATATATATAAATATTATAATAGACTATAAATATTTTTATCTTCTCATGTAATACAGAACTTGGCAAATAAACTTCTTTCGAAATAGTAGTTAACACATGGATATTACGTAGCTAAATTTGCAATGCTATTTCCATATGTAACTGCTATCTCAAAAAATGTTTATTTGTCAAATTCCGTAGCACGTGAGAGGGTAAATATAATTATAGGCTATTTACTACTTCAAAAATCTATTTTTCCGAGCTCTGTGTGTGTACACACTTCTACTCGACACTGTATCTCACTGGCCTTCCCGATTTCCTGCTACACAACGTCGCGTCGTTTCAGCAGATCCTTTTCGTCACTTGCCTTTACCTAATTATGTCCCTTACGTAACCTAATTACTTCCTTCGTCCCGTCGGTCTGTTCCTGTGTCGTTGTTTCTGTTCTTCTTTCTCCAGGTATTTACATCCCTTTTATCCCCTCGAACAGTCACCTTTGTCCCTCCTCTTTCTCTCTCTCTCTCTCTCCTCCCTTTCTCTCTTTCTCTCTTTCTCTCTCTCTCTCTCACTCGCACCTGAGACACAGACGAGTCCTTTTCGATTAATTTGCATTTCTGTCGCTTCTTTTCTCGGTCCTACCGCAGCCTCTTTATTTACATTTCTGCTCGGTTCCTCGCGGCGGCCCGAACCTTCCCTGCTTTTCCGGTTTGCTTATCGCGACGAGATGCCGAGTCGAAGCATCAGCGCGGGTCAGGTACGCGGCGAACATAGGTTCGATTTCAAATCAACGCTCGAACAATCGGCGGCTGCACGGTAAGTGCATTCGGCTGCATAAACGTAAATATCGGCGCGGGGCTCGAGCCGCGGCGGAATGCCACGAACGAACGAACGGCTGCGGGAGACGAGAAGGATGCGATGGACGGAACCGCGCGAAGCGGGGAGAAAAATAGTTTTTCGCGGTTCGCGAAACTTTTAACGCGGCTGTTTTATGCACAGATGGAAATGAACTCGCCGGTATCGATCTTCATTATTTTAGCGGCACTATTTGCCGGCCGGGCTCGCCCTTTTTCGAAGAATTATATTCCCGGCACACTTTTTCTCTTCGGTAGCCTCTCTGTAATCCATTCATTAATTAAACTGCTGGATCCGTGTGCGACACAAGCGTTGTGATTATGCATCGTGCCGGGCGACGACGCTGATTTTTCTTCCGGAAGTATGCGGGGAAATGAAATGTTGGGCTGATGCGCGCGAGATGTGCAAATGAGAAATGAAAGCTTTCTGTTGGTATGTTTTTTTTTTATGAAATCTGTAAGTGGCCGGGTGGAAGAGTGTATGTTTGTCTGAATGCGTGTTTGTCATACGATGTACTCTGGGTGCATTCAGAAGTTTTAGTCTCCTTGTTTAATTTATTAAAAACTTGTGCCGAGTGCAATGTCGAATGTAGTAGCTTCTCGTCGATCATCGTGTTTAGTGCTGTTTTGAGAGATTATTTTCGCTAGCTGATGATATTCTGCTAATTTCGACACAGAGATAAACAGACTGTTACACGAAAAAGTGGACAATTATAATCGTCGGTGTGCGTATCTCTTTGTGCAAAATAATAATTATCTGCATCAATTGTACAAAACGAAAGATAGAGAAAGCATTTTTTCTTCCAGTAGCAGTTTTGATGTAGTAGTATTTAATGTAGTAGTTTTAATGTAGTAGTTTTAATATAGTAGTATTTAATGTAGTAGTTTTAATGTAGTAGTATTTAATGTAGTAGTTTTAATGCAGTAGTATTTAATGTAGTAGTTTTAATGCAGTAGTATTTAATGTAGTAGTATTTAAAGTAGCAGTTACATGTGGAAATAGCATTCCAAATATGTACAATTTAACTCCATAATATAATATAATATATAATATATAAAAATATAATATAATATATATATTTTTTTATATATTATATATTATATTATATTATGGAGTTATAATATATATTATATAAAAATATAATATAAATATAATATATAAAATATAATATAATATTCTTCAAAAAAATGTCGACTTGCCAAATTCTGTATTACATGGGAAGATAAAAGTATTTACAATCTGTATCTGTAAGATAAAAGTATTTACAATACTGATTCAAAAATATATTTTTCTGCGCTCGATTATAATTACTTATTTTCTATAAAAGCCCAATTCATTGTCTACGTGCCAAATAAATGTATGGATATTCTACGAACAAACCGTCCACGTGTGTGTGTGATGAAGCCGCGAGAATGAAATCTTTCCTCCAAGTATTGGCAAGATTCTGCAAGCAAGTCAAAATAGTAAGGATACCTGAAATTGCTTCGTCGCGGGTTCTGCATCACGACAACGCTCGCGCACATTCAGCCACCCGGGTGTTAGAGTTTTTAAATTCCAAATCGATCGCAACATTGCAGCACTCACCGTGTTCGCATGATTTTCTTTTTTATTTGTTCCGCGTAAAAGGCGTTCGCGTGAAAGCCGCACAATTTTAGCCAATTTATGAAGATTCGGAAACTGTACATTGAAAATGTCAGCGTAGCGATCGATTCTCGGGAAGACGCACGCACACGCACACGCACGCACACACTTAATTTATAAAGATTATTTTCGAAACATCTCGTGTCTAGAGTATACTTAATTCACAATTGCTTTCAAACAAATACAGATATTTCGTCGAACTCGGATATGAAATAATGGGAATCGATTTTAACGGATCTCACCAGCCGCTGACGATGAATTATGAATGAAAATGATATTTCACATTAGCAGTCTAAAATCGAATATTCATGAAACCATGAAATCTTCAATAGGGAGACAAAATCCCGCGAGTAACAAAGTGGAATAAAATATACAAAATTGTTTAAATTCCGCTGTCAACGAATAAGAAGCTGCGAATTAAATATGATTTCGTGGGTCATTAATAAACTGCGGATGCATGTGCATTTGTGGTACTGCAAAATATTGTCAGATAAAAGAGAATGTAGAATATGTTTGATGTATTTTAAAGAAATGAATTTGCAAATTTTATACATTCTATCTTATGCACGTTATTTCTAGAATGAATACCAAAATAATATAAAAATAAGACTTGCAGTCTTGCAATTTCTTTTTCTTGATACAATTTATTTATACGAATCTCGTTTTCTAATCTCATTTAGTAAAGTTTATATCATTATACAATAACATAGTTAATGTAAGAATAAATGTCTTATTGTTATTTTTATAAATTAATATAAAACACTTGGTTTTAAAACTATGTAAATCCAGTGTTAGATAACATTTTTTAATGAAACAAGAATTGTTAATTATAAAAATACCATACTCGTCGACAATTCGAAGATATCCGAGTTCGCAGGTTTAATAAAAGAAAATTTCCATCGTACTGACTCTTCGTAGGCAATAATAGTTAACAAAAATCGTGATCTGCATAAACGCTCAAGTATTCCTCCGCCAAGAGCATTGATTTTTCAAGAGCCGTCATCAGAACGTAACATTGAGCGACAGTCAAAGGGGTCCGTAAGTGGCGTCTAGAATTGATTTAACTTAATTTATTCTTGAGTTTGACTGGCCTGAATAGGTTCTCCTTTCGCTCCGTCGTTCGTTAAGCAGCCGATAAGCAGAACTTCTCAATTGGCCGGAAGCCTCCTTTCACCGGCTCGCACGTACCTTCAGGACCTTATTTATCCCTTTCATTGTCGATATTCGATACAAACGAAAACTCCCGACCCTTCGCACTTACTCGTTCCGCCCGCACTTCTCGCAGTCTCTCTCTCTCTCTCTCTCTTCTCTCCCTCTCTCTCTCTTTGCCCGCAACGAAATTATCATTTCTGGTAAATGTCATTCCGCCCGAGTCGATTTATCAATGCGCCTTATTCAGCCGTTTCGAACCTCCCCCATTCTCCCGGGGATCTTCGTCTGAACCCGCGGCATTAAATGTTACCATGAATGCACTTAACTGCGATCCATAAGTCGTTAATGTTCGCCAGAGGACTGCCTTCGAGATAAAATTGAAAGCGATTCTCGAACTTGAGATCCTCTGAGAGTAAGACTCGTTTATTTTCAACGAACTTCCGTATTTATTGATATACACGCGCGTTCGTTTGCGTAAACGCTTGCATTTTCAGGCTAGAAGTATTTGCGCGGGTGCATTGGAAATGGAATGTAAAGATCGACTTGTACAGAATTATCGTTAGAGAAATGATACATACTTGTAAATTAGTTTCGCATGCAGGAATTAATTCGACGTTTAGTGAAAAATCGTTCAATTCTTCGGAGATCGGAGTTGGACATTTTATTCGGATTGTTTCGAATAAATATTTATTTATCTGAGACAATTATCCGAATTAATTCTTTCCAGTCGAATATTTTATTCGAATAATACATTATTCGTCATCAATTATTCTATCTATTTATTCGGATAATTCTTTATTCGAATGATTCTTTATTCGAATATTTCTTTAGTTGAATAATACTTTATTCGAATGATTCTTTTATTCGAATATTTCTTTAGTTGAATAATACTTTATTCGAATGATTCTTTTATTCGAATATAATTTTTTATTCGAATGATTCTTTTATTCGAATATAATTTTTTATTCGAATAAAGAATCATTCGAATAATTTTTTATTCGAATAATTCTTTATACGAATGATTCATTACTCGAATAATTCTTTAATCAAACAACTTCGTATTCGAATAATTCGAAAAGCTCTATATTTGAATAATTCGAAAAAGTAATATGTAAGAAATAAATCGACAAAACCGTGAAAAAACACTTCATATTCTATCATTTCTACTGAAATCATTTCACGAAAGTATAGATAAAACATTCAAAACGATGCAGCAGGGAAATATTTCGATTCGAAATGGTTTCGAAATCAACCGAACGGAGAAGCGCCGAATTTAGGGAAATAGTGATCGCGGATATTGCGCATAATTTTCGCGTCCTTTGGCATTTGTTTGGCTGTTTACACGATTCGATCACTCTATTATTCATCTATTCATTACCTTCGGCTAATGATTATTTAATATTCACCGTGATAATAATTCCTTTACCAGCTGATTTGGTTCCGTTACCGAAGGAGTCTCATTAATGCCGTCGTACCTCGAAGTTGAGATATTTTTAAATACGAATAATTATTTGCCGCGATATGAATTTAGTTGATCCTTTCGATATCGGCCGTCATCGTTCGACGTTTAATGCAACGGGGCCGACTCCTTTATAGCGCTCCCCCGTTTTATCTCGTCTATGTTAAAATACAACAATAAGTAATTCATACTTTAATCCGCGTTTATGCTTTGAACGTTCGCGTTTTATTGTGTGCACGTAAACCGATCGTTTCGCTTAAAAGGATCGCGCAGAAAATCAATTTGCCTCGATGGAGTTTGATTGAGCAACAAAACGCCATTTTCACTTTTTCGCCTTGAGAATTAATGGAACGTTATAACGTTATGGGAGTCATTGTATTGCAGTGTACGATGCGCGCAAGATGAAGGAGTTACATTTATTACAATATTATATTTATTATAGTGTTTATATATATATTTATGACATTTGTTTTTGATAGTACTTGAATTCTATTTGCGGCATGTTATTCGTACACTTATTTGTATTAACTTCAATAAAGGGTGACTGTGTCAATTACAATTATTAATACAATAATAACAATTATGTACTATTATATCTTATATATTATATGTATTATGTATTATGTGTTATAATAACAATTATAATATAATTATTTTTGACAAATTAAGTCATTCTTCCTACCTACATCGCACTTCTCAAAAATTTTAAACTATCCATTGATGTCTTTTATGCGAGTATGATTTTGATTATGACAATTTCGATTACGATCGACCTTTTTCTCGCACTGTTCTTCGAGTCTACCTGAAGTATATCGCTCGGATAATCGACCGATGTACGGCAATGCGATGGTACAAAGCGCAAAGCAGAGTTTCCTGATTCCTGAACACTTTAACAAGATAAGTTTCTTTGCAATAATAACAAAGATTGTAAGATACGCTGTTTAAGTCAAAAGAACACGAAACTTCTTGGAACTTCAGCTGTGTTTCACAGACATGGAACTTCGGAAGTCGATTATTGGCACTCGGCCCTTTCTAGAACTCCTTTATATCCGATCAGGACCTTTCTCCTCTAAAATTCTCGATGGCGTTAATTATGAGAACAGTCGCAAACGGTACTGTGCGTCAGCAGCGATTCAGACTGAAATTGCAAAAGCGATCGTTTCGGCATTGTTGCAGTCGACACTTCACTAAAGAATCATTCGTTAGGTGCTGCTCATGAAAATGTCGAATATAACTCAACAAATCGGTATCGCGCAAAATCAGAAGTCGTGAAAGAAAATAGAGAGAAATAACATTGCTAAAAATCGAAGTCATTTCGAGGTCGTCTATTTGCTTTTCATCTGCGATAAGATGCGATTAAAAAATACATGTTTTTTACGCAGAAAAACTCGATGGTCTTGAACAGGCCGGGCAAAAAACAATTGATCGGAACAATTGCACAACAAACGTTTTTGAAACATTTTAGCAATCAAAAGAAATACAATTGCCTGCTTCAGCTACGATACCCAATGTTTATTATAAACTGTTTCTTACAAAGATGCAGTTTGCAAACGTCAGAAATTTATTTCAACAGTTAATTATTATTTCCAATTTTATCATCAATCTTTTTATATCCAGTGTTTGAAGTCGCATCAACCACTGAGTGGGTTATTAGCGACTCAAAGTCAGGATTACAGTTGATTGTACAGTTTGGTTTGCTTCAGATAACGTAGCATGTTTTGGATCGTTTCATTGCTTCATGCAGAATAAAGGAATTTTTTATTTTGTATAAAGACCTGCAGTCTATTAGTCATCGATTCTTTGTTTTTACCGATCCCAGAATAAAGCCAGAATTTTGTCGTGAGAAGAAACAGTTGTATCAATAAAAACAGAATCAACGACTCCTTGAATGTTGCTTGTCCATTGCCAAAGGTTCCCCCTCGAACAACGAATCCCTCGACAACAGGTTTGAGATTCGTCAGCTGGCCCTTGTTCCCTAAAACGCCCAGTTTTCGTGGCTCATCCAGGATTTCACAATCCGAGCCAAACCGCAAGGGACGACGACACCCGAGGAAGACGGACAACTTGACAGAGAGTAGAGAAACACAGATCACATCTCAAAGTGACTGTCACGGTGAGACAGTCCTGATGAGATGCCCGAAAGAAAGAGACTGAGCGAGTTGTGCATCTCCAAGCGCAGAGTTCGCGAAAATCTGTTGCCGGAGAAGCGCTGACTGCGCAAAGACGAAGACTACGTAAACTGTGACATTCGTGAGCGAGCTTCGCGGTAGAATGACCGAATGTGAAATCGGGACACCCCGGGCTCTTAAGAAGCGTTAGGAGACCGAGAAAAATAGGAACAGCCGACGCGCTCTTTTTGAGGAAAGGATCCTTGGACCGGCGATGAAAATCGAGTTAGAGTTTCGTCCGCGAGTCTCTGTTAGCTCATTTTCTCTATAGAGGCGACCGAGGCATTGCGAGCCTTGGGGCTAAGTTGAACATTTATTTGTAACGATAAAATTTCTTGCAACTAGCGTACAACATTTTTATTTTTCATGAGGATCCGCGGTCTATTTATATTCTGCAGGAAAAGAAAATGAAAAGTTACGACTGCTTCGAACCTTTCAGTTTTCCAATGGCCACCCTGTATATTCGATCAAAATATATTCATAAACAACCACAAAATTAACAGTATTTTTACCGATATTTTGTATTACACAATTTACCGAATTAATTAGCAAAAGACTCTAGCTAAACCATAGAATGTAGGAAATAATTTCTATTAAAAATTATTAAAAGACGTCCTTTAATACATTTGGTAAAAATATAGTTAAATAGAAATTTTTAAAAGGGGTATAAATATTATTAAAGTGTATTATATTAAATTATTAAAAGATATTAAAATAACCTTCGGTAGAGATAGTGTTAACGGCATGAAACGGAATGGAACAGAAAAGTTGGCATCTACCATAAAATGTCACAAATGCATAAAATTCGCGGTCTACTGATCTCGCTTTAGGATGAAATGGCCGAAGGACATGCTCGGTACGTTCAAAAATCGAAACGTCCCCTTGAATAATTGATATGAGTCGAAGCTGTACAAAGTTGAGAGCGTTGGCGTAAGGAGGTTAACATGAAAGCCGCAGAAATGGTTGCCTAATGGAGAAGCCAGTTTAAAGGCCAACAATTTATGGAATGTCTTTAATTAAAGTTCAGTGTTCCCGAGATTCAGCACCGGCTAGGTTCTGCCTCCGCCGTGTCGGGCTAATCAATAGAAATTGGTGCTCGATACAAGGACGCAACGTCATTCTTTGTGCACCGCGTTCAACGTTATCTCTGTTCTTCTTCTTCTTCTTCTTCTTCTTGTTCTTCCTTCCGCCGAGACGTCGCGCTGGGGCGGATGCATCCCCGTGGAACTACCCCGAATAACCGCGATCGCGAAACGGTAGTTCCGCGCTTACAATAAAGCCCCGATGCTTGTTTCGAACGAGTTCGGGCGTCGCGAACTATTCGATGTAATCGCGACTTTCGGGGCGTTATGCATCCTCCAGGAGACCTTAAACACCGCTGCACTTGTAAATTGCGTGGAAACGCAGCGCCCCAGAAATTGTCAAAGAATAATTCATGTCTGCGGTTCGCGCATACAAATAACGGGATCTACCCAGTGTCTCCGGTGCTTGCATACGTCGCAGCCTGTAAATCACTTATACTTGAAATGAATTGAAAAGCAGATTGAAATTGATTTCCAGGAAACACACGTACCACGAAAACGAAGTTCGCGGAGCGAAAGTTGGGCGTGCGGCACACCTGCTTCAACAGCTTGCCAAAAGTGGAACTATTTGTGTATTTTTCGCGTTCGAAATGTTTCGTGAAATTTAGCAAAAGTGACCAAAACAATCTTAGAAACTTGAAAAATCTTAAATTTTTAATTAAAAAGAGTTCTCCATATTTTTGTTGCAACCTTTTTATCCTAATTCTTAGGACGCATCTGCTTAACTAACCTGATATCTTATTATTTATTTAGTTTATATTTATATAAGGAACTGGAACGAATGATCATTTTATTTTTTGGAATTTATTGTAATAATTTATTATTCTACGTCAGTGAACTTTTCCAGTTATTATCGCAAAATAATCATGCTGTACCGTCGATCTCATCGTCATCTGCTACGATATTTAATCCATTTCATTAACATAGTTAATAATAAGTAATAGATTTAAATGTCTGGACACGTTCCATATTGCGTGCACACATACTTCCACAAGAAATTACAAACAGACAGAATAAATTTAGCGATATATTATTTCCTAACAGGTTAGAAAAAATGTATTTATTTATTTATTTCGAAGAGAGAGTTTCCCACGAAATTCTGTGTAATATTGTGTAATTCCGGTGTAATTCTATATAATTTTTAATCTCTCTAAAGGACAACGTCTGTTCCCTTTAAATCACGACAGATCCTATCTTCAAGTTTTATAGAGCACGAGAAACCGTTACGTCACAGTAAGTTCTGTTATTTATTACAGTTTTTAAGATACGCGAGAAAATGCCACTGAACATAGTAGTACGACATATTCGTTCCACAAAGAAGTAGCAAAAAGCAATTACGAAACTTCAAAGACGCGGCTTACATTGTCGAGATTTATTAAATTGCACGCGGAAAGATCTTTTCGAGAAAAAAATGAGAATTAATTTTTAAGAAATAATTTACAGATTGCTCCAATAACATGTGCATTTGAAATAAATATCTCGAACAATTTAAGGCATAAATGTATGCAAATAACTGAATTGAATTAGATCTTATGAGCATGTTTATCTCATAGCAGCATTTTCATGAAAGATGGAACTTTCGGGTATCTTGTATATAAAGAGCTACACAGCAATATATTTTATGAAAAATGTTGAATACTGCAGAGAGAGAGAGAGAGAGAGAGAAAGAGAAAGCAGAGAGGAAAGGTATGATTTTGTTGACAAGCGTATTATAATTTTGAATCCGAGCGTTTCAGTATGACATGTATTTTTTAATTGGAAACACGATATTATCAGCCCTTTGATGTGAGTCGCGTCCAGCTGTCATTACGGTCATTTGATCGTTCTCAAATTAATTGATATATTTGCGTTATTTTACGTTACGTAATTAGTTTTATGTTTATATTACTAACTTACATAAAATGTATTTCTATTAAATTCTGATTCCAGACGCAAACATTTCGAGACGACGAAAACCACATTTTTTCACGACACAAGTTGTCAAGATCTACAAATAGCAATATTTAAATTTAAAAAAAAACATCATTTATTTAATTTTTCGTCATACTAACCAACTACAATTTCGGCAAAAATTGTATTCCTCGTTATTTAGTAAACTAGACCTAACATCTTAAGCTCAATGTTGTTAAGCTTTCTCGAAAGCTTTACAGAAAATTTCGCGAACGCAGTATCAAAAGATTGAAACAATTTTTGTGGTATTTTAAGAACTTCCGTCTTCTATATGTTTGATTTCGACACAAATAAATAATTAAATGAATTTAAATACAAAAATATAATATGTCTTACGTGTTGGATATAAAATTAATGCTTGAATTAGTGCTTGAAAATAAACAGAAGTCACAGTGAATGAGCTACCCCACAGTAACTGAAGTATATACCCTATTATCGCTACTCGCTGCACATCCGAAAATTTTTAAAAGGAAGCGACAGTTCACGCGCCGCACTCTAACAAACATTATTGCCGTGTGATGGCCCGTTCGCGAACAATAGTTCGACAGCTGTTTATCATCGAAAGTTTCGCCGGCACGTTCATCGAAGTATCGACAATAATTGATTTCATACAAAGCGGAAGCGGCGCCCTATTCAGCGTACGAAGGCACGGTTCGCTCCTGCAAAGGTTATTGCGTTTGCTCCAATTATCCATTTACCTTTCACGGAAGAATTAGCAGATAATACAGCGGAGGAAAAGTTGAAGCAAAGTAGCAATTCATTCGGGAGTGTGCTTAATTCAAGGAGGGCACGATACGCGCTCGTATTACACGCTTTCATAAGAACTATACTCGCCCGGAAGTTGATGTAATAAAGCGAGCAACTCGGAAGGCAATTGTCGTGTTTCGTTCGCTGTCATTTGTCAACAAAATCGGGGACGCGGCGGGTTTCAAATGAACTGCGACTCTTTCAGTGGTATTCTTCGCTTCGGGAAACGAAGGGATGACTGGATGGTAAATAGTTGTCAATTTAAATTATAAACGTCCCATTAAGCGCGACGTTATTAGACCCGCAGATCGTTCTTTCGAATAGTGTAATTTATGAAAGCGTGGCACAGTAAATTCTCCCTAATCGACGCTCAGATTGTGCGCAAAAATGGACAATTTGGGAGGAGGAGATACGATTATTCAAACTTTGCGGCTCGTTTTTTATAGTTGTTGACAATCGGTAACTATAAAAACTGTCCTCGATTGTTATCGTTTCGTTAGCGAATCGCTATTGGCAAATCATATTTCATGACGATTGCGTTGTTTGCCGTTTGGGGACGACGAAACGTTGAGATTCGACTGTTTCCTGATTTTTGTTTAGGAGAGAAGATAGCAGCGACGGTGCAAAGATTTGAAAAAATATTAAAAACATAACGTTTTAAGATTGATATAATAAAGAAAACCTTTTCGGTAACGATGAAACTAAATTAATTGTATAATACTGTTGATGAAAATATTTGTCACGAATGTGTCGTGCCTGCTCCCATTAAATATTTAACTACTTGTAAAGTGATGAAAACGTAATATTTATCATGCGATAATCTCTGTCGGACGATGGTGATATAATTGCAAGCGTGCCTTAAATTACATTATTATTGATTATTGTATTTGTGTGATTAGCAAAATCGAATTGGTTCTTTTATAAATTATTGGTTATTTTATAAATTAGGAATATTTTCTCCTTATAAATTGTAATATCAAAAAGAGATAAATTAAATTCTCGACGGTATTTTGTTCGCAATGTATATGTAATGATAAAAGTGTAATATTAAATGCCCTAGTGTCTTATTTTATGCCGTTTCTCTAGTATTTCTTTAAAATTATTGTCGTCAGAATGTATTAAAATCCGCATTTTCAAAAACTAATAAATACAATTGGATTTCATTTACGTTTGAAGAAATATTCATGGTAACGCGGCGAGGTTAGGTGAGGTTTTCAGTCATTCTTAGATGTAATTAATTGTTAATACTTCGTATGCTTGTGTCAATTTCTCTATAATGGCAACGCGGTTTGAAAGCCCACTCAGAATGGCGGAGAACCGAAGCTCACATTGACCCGAACCGTTGAGGTCTCGCTAATTAATGACCTCCTGGGATACGAAGCCCCCTCATCTGGTCGGGTTTGTCTAAGAACAACGATATAATATTGTAAATTGAAGATAACAGTATTTTATTTGAAATCTTGCTTCGTTTATATTGCAAGTCTGTTTTCGAAACTATAGCGAAAATATAGTAATGTGGTAGCAAAAAATTAACTGCTACCGTGTATGCACCTCTTATAAATAAGCAAAACTAGGCTGAATGCAAACATTGCGGAACAATGTTAAGCATCGAATATATTTTATTGTACTGTCGTAAATGGCTAAAGAAAAGAAAAAACCGATTTGATGTAAATTATAGTTGATCACAGTATGTACGCTAGAGTTATGTTATAGAGTTATTATATATAAATTTGGTAATAAACTGGTAAACTTAAATTGTAAAAATTAATGTATATTTGATAAGGATGGAAATAAATGTAATATTAAAAAAAAATCTTTTGTTCGAAACATCTGTTTCTATAACATGTAGCTTACAACAAAAATTAAGGTTAAACAGTTAAATGACTCGTACCGACAACATTTTGAATTTAAAAAAAATGTAACACACGATCTTGGATTACACTTTGTTTTTTAGAAGCAGTGATTTTATACTCTCTTATTCGATTATTGGAATAAAATGCTATATATATAAAGACAGAAAGTATGAGAATGAAATCATGTTGTTTGCAATTATCGATGAAAATATACATTCGGTTAAAGATTCACGGTTCGCTGATAAATTATGGAAAAGCTGAATTGAAAAGAAAAGAACCAAGCACGAAAAACTCCAGGCGCGTCGACACATTTTTGATGCACTGCACGCAAACAAAGTTTCCATATTTCAATCCCCCACGAGATATGGAACCATTCTCAGATGACTGGGACCCGCTGTGGATCGAGCTGATTGGTCGCATAAATTTTCGGTTGACACGGTCCTCTTCCGATGACATTTTCGAAGACTTGACGATTCATCCGGTTTGCTCGGTGAAATGGGGGACCATCGGCATAGTCAGTGGCACTCGCAAAAAGTAATATTTCACCGCGAAAGGGGAAGGCTCGTAAGGCCAATATCATGGTGTATCGTCGGTGACAGCGTGCGTTTCAAAAGCGGATTAGTTCCGGTATTGTATTTACAGGTGGTCGTGAAGTGAACGGCTTAGTTGCGAAATTGGTCGCGCGACCCGCGATGCATCATAACTCGGCGCATCCGTCGGGCTCGGTCGCTTTTAAAATTCTCCCGGCAAGAACTTTTCACGTTAACTGACACTTTCGAAACCGGGTTGCTGAATAGTCGGGCGCGGATAGAGACGGTTTTCCTGGTCATCCGGATTTGTCGTTTTTCCCGACCGCGGAGAACGGAGGAACCGCGTTTAAAGCAAATACACTTAACTAACGTGGATCCCGTAAAGCCGGCAAACACGATTTACAAATTGTACCGACATTTTTCTACAGTTACTTTATCATCGCTCCGAGAGGATTCGCGTACTGGAAATTGTTTTAATCCGACCCCTCTACCCGTGGCTTTTGCACGAACGCGTTTCAAATAGGGTAAACGCGCTGATTATTGCGGTATCGTGCTTCGATCGTACTTTATTTTAACATTTCCTTTCATTCATAACGAAGAAATGATACGTTTGAGCACTTCGTGGAAGAATAATGCGTTCTGGGTAACGATCCTATTTATAAAGTGTCCCAAAAATGTCTCGCTATCCGGAAATGGGGGGTTCGCGAGGTCATTTGAAGTAACTTTTTTCTTAGCGAAAATGCGATCCGCGGCTTTGTTTACGTGTTATTAACGAAAAACGGTGACCAATGGCCGCCACGCGCTAGCTGAGCTCGCCTCTTATTGGTCAGTGTTTTTCGTTAATAACTCGCAAGCAAAGCATTGCATTTTCGCTAAGGAAAAAGTTACTACATTTTTGGGACATCTTCTAAATAAATTCTGAGCAAAGGAATAAATAATTTTCTTATTTAATACATTCTGAATGAATAAATCTTACATTAATTATAACACTATAGTGTAATGTCACATTTCATTTCTGATATCATAATCTAGTATCTAAATAACTGAATGCTAAATAATTGACACAACGTCCATGCTTTCAATAGCATTAAAAATACGGTGTGGCGTTAATGAAATGAACTTTTGAAGTGCTTTGGCTTCGACAGAAACCAAAAGCTTCATTCGATGGAGTTGTAAATAGAGTTTGTTTGCAATTCCTACAAACTTTTCACAAAATTATACATATGTTGCCAGAGATTTCGTAAAGGATTAATATCGTGGTCAAAACATCCGTTAGCAAATTATAGTTACGAACCCGTGTTTTCGTAGATCATTTCGGAACTAAAATGATTTCTCAGTCGTTGATTTTACAAGACGGTCTTTATTCATTACACAATCTTCTGATTTTATTTAAAATGGATTAAGCAAAAAATTCTCCTTCAACTCTCACTCATTTTCATTTTATATTTCCATTCGATCTATCATGTTTCATATAAAATTACATATTTTAAAGAATTATTGAATACGACGCTCCAATCGTGAATTAATTACAATATTATATATTATATATTATATATTATATATTATATATTATATATTATATATTATATATTATATATTATATATTATATATTATATATTATATATTATATATTATATATTATATATTATATTATATATATTATATATTATATATTATATATTATATATTATATATTATATATTATATATTATATATTACACATATTACAATATTTAAGCTCGAAAATGTATGAGTTTTCTCTCGAAGAACGTGTAAGGGCTAATAGTTCTTTAAATATTAAATAACGCTGTACTAAAAGTAGATCAGCGAATGTTTCAATCAGAATCTATTGTAATTTTTACACTGTTCTGGTGAGCAAACATTATTGGTAACGATGAAACCAAATTAATTGAATAATAATTGTTGATAAAAATATATCTGTAATGATTGTGTCGTTCCATTAAATATTTAATTACCTGTAAAGTGATGAGAACGTAATATTTATCATGCAATAATCTCTGCTGAATGATCATGACATAATCGTAAGCGTGCCTTAAATTACATAATTATTGATTATATCTGTGATTAGCAAAAACGTACCGAAAATGTCGTTCGGATAAATTAGGAGAGCTATCAACACCACTAGAAGCGTTTTTTGTCGATCCACCATTTTGTCACAGTCGCCGATCCACCTGGAACAACGTGAGAGAATCCAATTAAACACACGCGACAGGTAACAAAAGGTATCATATTTAATTAATTGCTTTACTCTTTATGACGGAATGAAATTCTTAACCGTGCGCATTTAAAATTCGCCATTGTTATCGCGCTTTGATTAAAAACGTTCATGATCTTTGATCACGGCCGAGAATTTCGTTGCATACTGAACGAATTCGGGGTCTCTCGAAAATATTGAGCAAATGGAAACGAATTAATTAACGTATGCTCGAAGCGTTCGCGAATTATACTCTCGAGTATAACTGTTCGAAAATTTGTAGACACGTCGTCGACCCACTGTTGATGAATTAATTAATACGGAATTACTACATAAATTGCAGTAAGAGTCAAAGGTCGGGGCTAGTCGCCCGACCGGATTCTGATTGAATTGCGAAATATTGGCTGAAAATCCGAAAGCTGCGTGAATTTAATTTCGATTCGTGTTCGTCGGCGCTGTGAAAGGAGTCCGGCTAAAAGTGAAAAATTTTATGGTAATAGTAATGTGATTCGATGCGAATGAATGGAGCCGGTAACCCGAAAGTAACTTTAAACCGAACCGAAGCCACAACCTGCTGGGGGGGATTACTCCGAAAGGATCTGGCATTGGGTTATTATTCTTCATTAGTTACTTAAGGGAATAGCGAAACTACGGTCTTTAACGGCTGATCGATGAGATATTGATTATACCTTTTGATTTAGGAGCCTTCAATCATCCAAATATCAAGAAGTTCGAGCAAATACACTATCCGTCAGATCGGTGACACGGTGACACTTCTTGTATCATCGCGATCGGAACCACGGAATAATCAAACATGATTTTCTCCTAAATCGTTTCCTATAGTGTGTGTGTGCTTTGTATTTTTCATTGGATTTTGCAGTTTAAATTATACAGCAATCATATTAAAATATCGAATTTTAATAGCATAGAGCGATTCATGAAGCTTTGAATGGGAAGCTCGTTCCGTTTTTTATTAATTATTCCGTATTAATTAAATTAATACTGTCACTGCCACGTCAGTGATATAAGAGTGACAAAATTTTCTTATCAAACTGGAAATTCAATTATAGTATAGAGAACACACCAAAGTTTCTTAGAATGTACAAAGTGCAAGAGGATAGTTAAGGTAATTGCTATAACAAATCTCGCGTTTTCTATTCTTATATTATGAAATATAAAAATAATATTATACTATGAAATATAAGAATAATTATAATAATTATAAGAACGATTATAAGCCCTAATTATAAGTAATTATAAGGCCTTTTATTAACTGCTAAAAGTCTATTTTGAAGAAATCTGTTATAGACATTTCTTCTTTTTAAATAAATAAATAATAACAAGCGAAAAATAATAACAGTGGACACGTTAGTATTGAACTTTATTGATTTCCTTACGGAAATCGGTCCATTTCCGTGAACCTCCCATACCATACAATAAAACAAAATAGATCAAATAAAAGAAGAGAATGAAGTAAAATAGAGCAGAATAAAATACGATTAAATAAAATACAATAAATTGAACTCAGTTCTGTCCGTCTTCGAAGTGAGATGAAAATAATACATTTTTCATACATTCAATAATATTTATTGTACAATATAATTGTCGTCGTCGCTTATGTCCTCCTTCCGCCGTGATGGCAATTTTTAAATACCATTTTTAGAAAATGTATGTCTGAAACGAGCATGTGCACACGTATTGAAACTTGAAATGACATTATCGGACAGAACTTTCCGGTAGACCTAATACAACGGAGTAGTCACGTCAGTACTTTACTGCCCCCGTTAGTCAAACATTTCTGAGCAACCAAAAAACGAAGCTTCGAACGAATAAAATCATAATCAAATAAGTGCAAACAAATAAACGGAATTACATTTGTAACTCAATGAAGTGTATAGAATATTCCAGCTTTGCTTAAAAGATAAAAGACGGTGTTCCAAATATTTTCAAATGTCCCGAAAAGTGACAAACCAGCAGATAAGACATTTTGACCAAGGACAGCAGTTTACTCGAACCGAGACGAATTTACTCCAAAATTTGAACACTGCCAGCAGAGTATCAGTGTTTCACATCGACCGACAATCACGGGATATTTCTCGGGCATGGGCTCAACGCCGTCGACCGCGATTACGCGATTTTTCTGGCGAGAGCTGCGAGCGTTTCGCTTGTCGCGGCGTGTCTACAGTCGGCTGCATCATTTCCCGCGACTCGTTACGTCTTCTGCCGCGTAATGGTCCTTCTCAGCTCAATGGAATGATTTCCACACGCCGTGCTACAACGTCGCCGCGCGTTTCTTCAAACAAAGGGGCTTGTTTTAAGCAAACGAAGCAGCGGCATGGGACCACCAACCGAACTCCCCTTGAAAGGGAAGGCTTGAAAGCGTCGTTGAAACATGAATCTTCTCGCGGGCACTTCCAACAATTACGTAAATGGCGAATAATAAAAAAAAAGAAACTGCAGACGGAGTCGACAGGGAGAGAGAGAGCACGCGCGAGAGGGAGGAAGAAAGGGACGTCGTTTAAAAAGTTTAAATGAAACCGAACCGCGGGCAGATAAGAGGCTGAGGTACACCGTTGCTCTAAGAAACTCGCCAGATGCAAGTTTAGATAGAAAAAGTGGCCGCGAGTGTGTCTCAGGGTAAGGATTTGATTCTTGGTAATCGGTTGCTAGTGAACGCTTAAATGCCGGCGATCCGAGTGTTTGCCAAGAAACTGCGAATCGCGGGGAAACTTTCCGAAATACTTGGGAATCAGTTCTCGACACTGCGAACAGCAACGCTCCCTTCGTTATCGCCATCCCGAACATCCGGGACGTAATTACGCCTGCTTTTGAAGGACATCAGGAGCAACGAGTGTCGAAATTGGAAATATTTACGGCGCGCGGTGGGCCGAAGCGACGAAGTTCTGTCAAAATCAAAGAACTTTCGACAGAAATTAGATAAACCGATGATATATTTCGCTTTTATGTTGGGACTGGAAACGTTGAAGAATAAAGGTGAAAATAAGGAGAATGCAATACAATAATGGAATCCCGATTATATTCTGTAAAAATATCGATTTCAGTGAAAAGCTAAAGAAATCATGACTTTTTCGTTCGAACGTATCGATAACGCGCTGATTATTTTTCGAAAATCCGTTTTCGGGATTATTTATTTTCGACATTAGATGATATCGACTGTTGCAAACTTCGCAGACATAGCAACATCTTTGAAGAATCTTAAGAATCTTTGAGAAAGAATCGAGATCTTTGAAGCACTGACGCTATGATATAAAAAGGAAATTTAATCTCAACGAAATCTTTAATAGAAACAATTTCAAAAAGTGCAGAAAATTGCTGGCGCAAAATCGACAAATGCAATATCATCTAATTTTTATCGATACATTTAATCGATCAATTTCTATCAATGAATAACAAAATTTAGAACAACTGAATACACATCAGCAAATGTTAAATCTATTGAAATGTATGCAATTGTTGGAAATACGTGATTAAATCATTCGCGACGGATATTTTAAGGAAACGATTATTTAATCGAAATTATTTTCTGACAGCCAACAACGAGCAACAAATAAAACAAGACGAAACAAAATACCTAGAATTAATAGAAAATTAATAGAAATATTATCGAGATTTCGTGGAACGATTTGACAGCGATGATAATTCTTTGAATCAGTTTTTCGATTCTCATTCTATTATTCGATTCGACTTGCAACGTTTACTGATCACACAAGGAATAGTAACATTGGGTTTGAATTTCAGCTAACAAGAAGCCAACACGCTGCTGTCTGCTGAACAGTCAGTTCTCTGCAAACAATACCCCAGATGCAATTACGTATATACACGTCGATTATTGTGCAATGAATCGATCATCCCCCTGAGGATTCGGCTGATATAAAAGGTCATTGTGAATGGATTCGCAGAATGCATAATAACTTGAATGAAACCGCTTTTCCGATGATTAGTTTACGATTACATTAAACTTTCCAATGCTTCCACTTACATTGTAATAGTTCTGCATGGTGAATAATGTTGAAAATGATTTGAAAGTGCATCAATACATAAAATTGCTTGTGCTATCGATAATAGTAATTCATTGCCTGATCTATAATGATACGTTTAAAACAACGATCCTAAGTGATATAAACAATTTTCATTTTATTAACAAAAGCTTTTTGCAAACATCTATTCGTAATTGTTTACTGAATCTTCCGACGAATCTTTTAATTATTAAACGCGATGATTATTGTCACGAGAATTGTTATTAATCGCATATCTTCCTTATTCACTTATTAGTAATTAGAACTCCATAGAATCATTACATCGTTTATAAAATTACCGCACGATATTTCTATGCACGTTTGTGTGCAGCGAAAATTCTTGCGCAAAATGAAACGTTTTCTGAAATTTCATTTCGATCTTATAATTTTAATAAATTGCAACTGACATATCGAAGTTCTTTCTCGCTGATTCATTTTTTTCCGGAAAAGAATAAAATGTGAAGCTCGATAATTAAACATCGCCGAAATCTGTAATAACGATGTTGCTGTAACTGAAGTATTATAATGTTCCGCGTCTCTCTCGAAAAAGATTTGGAGAAAAAGTGATTTAAAATACCAGTCTTCGTGTCGGAATTTAAATGTTAATGCAAATTAATTCGAACAATTTACGAACGTACGGGCATCATACGTTTCGCATTACCTTGAACGCTTGAAGCCTTCCAGTATATTACAAGTGCAATGTAAATATTCGCTGAAGCCACGGCAACGGGGACCGGTAGTACACGGTACACGCACGATACAGTTTTATCTGTTCATATTTATGGCAAAAATATTGAAATGTTTCCGCGGCTGAAAAAGTAACTCGCACGGTTGTTCATCGCGGTTTTAAAACGTGTCAAGATTAACGCGCATCGCTCCGGCACACAGATTACAATCTCACGTGTTCCGACAAATGTGACATTTCCAACAATTCGTAAATTAATGCACCGGAACCCGAGTGTTATTGCAGTCGTAAAATAAATTCATCGCCGTAATACGAACTTTACGAGATTAGCAACATTCATAGTTCACTACAAATAAGAATAAAGAGCTGTCAATTATCTCGAAAACAAGTTCTCGCATATTTTCATACGTCGATCTTCCATATCATTCAATCGTTCAGCATTCTTTACTTAATATAAAATTTAAAAGGAGTAATATTTTGCGATCATGGGGCCACTTTCGCTTAATGTGAACACAATCATTTATTAAATTGAGTCAAAATTATTTTCTTCATATTTTACCCACTTTGTATTCTTCATTTAATGTAATATTAAAATTATCCTAAATTTGTCGTCACATTAATTAATCATTTCAGACAGTATTTATGCTTAATTCTTCTATAATCTGTTTACATTGCATTTTATCGTTTCAGAAGGTATTCATTTTTAATTCTCCTGTATCCGATTACAATGCATTGAGCTGCGCGTCTCGCGGTAATTAAAGTCTTCGGCATATGGATTTCGAAAATTATTATAAATGAATTCAATTACATTACATTTAATCAACGTTCGGTGCAACATGTTACCGAAGTAATTGATAACAAGATCGAAAACATCCTAATAACACGATGTTCTACTTCAGCTTTAAGCTCTGAGAAACTTTGTATCTTGTACAGTTCGCGAATTGCAGCAATAAAATAAAAAAATGACCGAATACTTGGGAGTTAATTTCTACCCCTTCGAGAGAATTTCCGCAAGAAAAAGAAATATTGCATAATACGTATCCACGTGTGCTCTGCGTGTCTCCAAAGTTTCGGAATTTTTTGAATGTCCCGATTGGGGATGAATCAGCATTGAAAGTTCCGCGGAGAAACGTAGCAACATCTCTTTGTAATGAATGTTTTTCGAATGCGAGCATTTCCACGTTCGTTAGGCAATTTCCTACGCATTAGCACGCTGAACGCGCGGATAATTCGCTTGATAGGACGATGCCGACGATTAATGTTCGAAGTGACAGAATGATATATAATATCGCGCGACGTACCGGTCACGAGTTACGGAAGGCCCCGAATAGAGTCAGTAGTCGAAGTCAGTGATTAGTCAGACGCAGACCCGGCGTCAAGTTTACCCTGGCACCGGTGAACTTCCTTAATCATTACGAACCTGCCTAATCGATACACGGGGCATTGTTGTTCGCGTTGCGGGTCATAATGGCGTGCTATCCGGCAAGTGCGAAATGAAAAATTGATCAGAGAGCGAATAGCAGTCTCGCAAGAATTTCAATATGCAATTCATGGATTCCGACGAATTTGCCGATGTTTGGGGGGGGGTGGGGTTGGAGGGGGCTGTGGTAGTCCAGAACGTTGGGAGGGGGTTGAATGAAAGTGATATTTGCTCGATGAAACGTGACGCAGATTTTTAAAATCGGAATAATCGGAATCTGCGCGATCCGAGGGCGCAACTTGATTTAACATTTTATTCTTGTCTCATTGTAATTAATGCCGTAAATCTACGGTTGCCGATCATCCGTACAGATCGCAATATCTGCGATACACGTTACATGCTGCTTGTAATTACGGCGATATTGCAACGGATTTCCCGATGTCTGATGTTTCTCTGATAATTGTCTGATAACCGTCTGATAGCTATCTGGTGTTTAGTTCACACTGTAATTTCTAATAATTTAATGATCTTAGTCAGAGTAAAATATTATATATTTACTACAACGTTATTTAATACGTAGTGAACACTTTAATTATTCCACGTGGTGCAAATCGTTATTATTTATTATTCTATATTAACTGTATTAAACAGAAGTTAAATAAAAATGTGTTTCTTCATTTAATCATATGAATATCTCAAAAATGACGTGACAGTACACTTTATAGATTTGTATTTTATCTACTCATTTTTGCTATAAATGCATAAAATCTGCAGTCTATTTATTATATGAAACATCTGGCAATAAATATAACCTTTCTTCACAGCAATCTGCTGTTTTGCGTTTCCCAAATTAAATGAATTTTTAATTAATTTTTAACATCGGCGTGATATATTTGTTTCTAACGTAATTATTCGATTGTGAATTTTTATGCAAAACGAAAATCGTCTAGAATTGTTGCGAAATATTAGACATTACATAATACACATACAAGTAATATAACTATATATCTTAACTATAATTACATTATACGCGAAAGATAAGCGATACAAAAATTCTGCGAAATAAGAACTATATTTTTAAAATCCACCGCGGACAACTTTCTGTCTACGTTCCGTAACTCTAAAAACTTAGTATAAAAATGTGAATCTTTATGCAGATTCTCATTTTCACACGTCATTCCGCCGAAATGAAGTGAAACGGGAAACATAAAATGAACAACAAAGAAAAATGCTATTAGACCTTGTTAATTTATACGTTTCCGTGCATTTAAAAAATCTGCGCATGCCATGCATGCATAAAAATCCGCGGTCTGCTAATAAAACGCCGGAATGAACTGCATCGTAAACGAAAATCAAATATTTCGCTGCGCGAGAGGACCCATAACTTAGACTTCCAATTAGCGGTAGTTGCGGAGCCGTTTTATTCCGTGTGTCTTTGATTTGTTATTCGACGCGGAAGCCTTTCGAATTGCATCGTAAATTGCTATCGTTGCCGAGCATCTCCGCCGGAACAGTAATGTTGTCTATGAAAACAATCATTCGGAATCGCTTACGGCCACAATGACACGGGATGATCCGCGGCTGTTAAGAAGTTACGCGGATTCGCGTACGCGGGCGGCATCATTGTGTGCTCAAGACGTCCAAATATTTGTCAAAGCAGCCGCGTCGCGTCGGTCCGCTCTTAATTCCCGCCGTTCGCCGTTCCTCTTCCCCGTACCCCGGGCAACTTTTCCTCGGTGTCCCTTAAAACGGAAACACGGTCGCGCAAGAAACTAATTTACATTCGAGATTTCATTTGTGTTGAATGCGGAATGAGCCTCCCGCCAGGGCTGACCTCCTTAAACGCATTCCGCCGATCCGTTAATTTAAGGAAATTTTCAAATAAAGTTCGCCCGTTCATCAAACCGCGCAAACAGTCACGCGTCTGGAAAGAAAATTCATGCCCGGAAATTCTGCGAGCCGCGTCCGACCGAAATCTGACGCGGTTAATACTGCTTTCTTCTCTTTTTTCCCCCCCTCCCCGTCCACCCTCCCCCTCCCCGCTCTCTTTGTCTTTTTCACTTTTTCGTACTCCTTTCTTCCGGCCCCCGGAACCGACACGGCGTCGCATAACTCGACGCGCGAAACAGAGTGATTTACGAACAGGAATTTTCGTTCGGTACGTCGTCGTTAAAGTGGAATTTATATTCCCGTGCCAGTGGACGCGGCCGCTGTTTCAAGTAGCCCGAGCAGAAATCGGCCCCTCGCGCGATCCGCGTATAATATTAATTTCATATTATTCGGCCGCGCGTATCGAAATTACGCGACGTTCGCCGGCCTCGGCGCGCTACGATTCGAAAATCCACAATATCGGAGTGTCTCGTTCCGCGGCGGGGCTACACGTTCGCTCGTTAATCTTCTTTATCGCGGCTAATTTCATACGCTGGCCAACAGTTCTCCAACGGTTTGCTTTCTTTAAATCCAGCACGGAAACGCGGACACCGCCTCGAAAACGCTTCCTCATAGTTTTATCCGATTCGTCGACTACCGCTCGCGAACTATTTCGGCTGGCGCGCGGGAAACGTCCGGATTTTGTTTATTCGCGAATGTTTCATCCATTGCTTTCGTTATTCTTTTGATACTTTTGTAATATGGAGTCATGGTGAAGACACCTTGAATGGTTTCCACGGCTTTATCAATTCTTTCCATCCCGACCTACAGTTTACAATGGGGACCACGGGGCAAGAAAGAGAGAATCGACTCCGTCCCTACTCCTGTGATCTTAAAGGTTTACTTCTGATAGAGTCTGCTAGGTGCTCTTCCATTGTGCGTACACGGTACCGACACTACTCTGGTAGTACCACACTCGTGCAGGGTGACACATTTAAATCGATCCGGTCAAATATCTTGCGAACGATTGATGCTGCAAAATGTGTTTCAAATAAAAGTCGACATATATGTTATATGAATATGAAATATATGATATATATATTATATTATATTATATTATTATTATATTATATTATATTATATTATATTATATTATATTATATTATATTATATTATATTATTATTATATTATATTATATTATATTATATTATATTATATTATATTATATTATATTATATTATATTATATTATATTATATTATATTATATTATATTATATTATATTATATTATATTATATTATATTATATTATATTATATTATATATATAATATATATGATATATATGATATATATCTGATAGCTTATTATATTCTAAATAAAACCACCATGTCACTTATTGCGAAAAAGATATTTTAACTCCTTCGCGCAGCATATCTATACTAAAATTCACACGTAAAAAGAAAAACCATGATCCGGTTAAATTACAGGAGTAAGTTCTTATTTGGCTAATTGTTCGCACGACTAAATGCTTATTGGATTGGATAATCTATTCATTACTGGTGAAAACAATTTTGTTTCCTATTTTTATTTATAAAATTTGTTCAATATTTGTTTGCAACGAGAAATTAAGGAATCTCATAATCTACTACAGTGAAAGTATCGACGGTCTCTCCAGTTTCGGATATGTTGGAATGCCTGCCGAATATCTTGAATAATTGATGTAGAAACACGTATCGAGCATCTTGAATCGGGATGCAAATAAATCGGAACACAAATTATAGAATATTTTATTAAATCGTATTTTCCACTGACAGTTCAGAAATAATTCCAGTTTGATCCCGTACCTGAGGTTATAAGTTTGGGTGACTTGTCGTTATTGAATATATATATATATATATATCGTAATTTTATTTAAAACATAACTTTGCAGCATAACTATTTAAGGATAAATTCAAACGTTGAAATGAGAAATCTTAAAATTATAAACTACGAAGAAATTTATGTATAAAGAAATATTATTAAACCTTCTATTAACAGCCAAAAGTGTAAGTAACATAAGCTTAGATATTGAAGATTTTTCCCACAAAATTAAAAACTATAAATTGATGCAATATTGTACAAACTGTGGACATTCAGTTATAATAAACAGACACTTTAAAATATTTCCTGAAACGTTCATCCATAGAGAAATTATCAGCGAAGTATCATAGTTCAGAACAAGATAGTTTATTTTCAAATAATTATATATTGTATATCATATATATTATATTATATATATTATATATATATATATATATATTATATATAAATATCCAACATCTCAATCATGCAACATTGTCGAGAACAACGATCTCGATTATCATCTTTTATTATTAGAATGTGGATTTCATGCATTTATGGCAAAAATGAGTGACTGTAATATAAAATTGCGAGAAGAACTGAAAGAAAACATAAGAAGAACTGAATAATAATTTAATATAATAATAATTTTAATATAAATTTAATATGCACAATTACTGATAATGGGACTTTATTAATTTATTAAACGTAATATATAATAAACCGACACAATGTCTACCCTAATCTCCACACAATTTGTCTCGATCCGCATAGTCAGACATTTAGATTCCGACTCGCCTCTCGCCTCTCATACGTCATTCGATCCCTCAATAAATCGCTCCCACTTCTCTCGCATCATTCGATTACTCAATTGTACAAACTTGTAATAATAATAAACCGACGGTAATTTTCATCTAAGACTGGAATAAATCGGGGCGCCAAATGAAGAGGAAGATTCTCGTCGATATTTTCATATATAACCGTGGCTACGATCATATGAAATATGTATGAAATCAAGAATTCGTTCGGAATTTTACAAAGGTTTTCATTAATTGTTCATCAGAGCCGCGGACGAGAGAAGTCAAGAAAAAATACATTCGGCCTGGGACATCGTCAGGCCTTCGAAACACGCTATTTTATCGGACGGGCAACGAAGATATTCGTGGTTTATTAAACGGAAAAGAAAAACTAATTCGACGACGCGCGCGCTGTCCTGTCCGATCGTTTGATAATTACCGGGATCCTAATTATTCCCGACTTTTTGAACGATCCTTGGGTACGCTCGGCCAGTCTTCTTTTTTCGGTCGATCATTGTTTTCGGTAAAGCGACGTGATCCAGGTGCCAACGTATCATAATGTGGCCGCGGACCCCTGAATGGTATAATAATACGTCAGAAAATGAATGAAATGCCGGGAAGAAAGGAGGAAAGCTCTCTGTCAATTCCCTGGGAGCGACGTTAATTGGTATCGGATGGCCTCCCCATTTTTGTGAAACTTATACCGCGTTTCCCTGGTAGAGAATGAAGAATGGGGCGACCGTTCGTTCGTTTCAAATAATTACGGCGAATTAGCTTGTCCAATGAACGGTCGATGTATCGACGTTTGCGATTAAATGCGGGAAACGCGTAATTACTTTCATATCGAGTAAAAATTGAGCGGTCTTACGGGTTCAAGGACGACTGCTCTCATTTTAATGGGCTTCGAGCCGTTCGAATTTTTTTACAGCGCGCTGATTGCATTTTACATGGACGAAATAGCTTCTTCGGATACATTTAACAATTTCATGCCCGGTTGTAGCGTACTCGTATGTTGCGAACAGACGAGCGACAAACAATTCTGTCGAAATGGTTGAAGTAATTACGGATTCATTTTTTACACGTCGCATTAACGAACATTTGAACAACATGGACGTATAGAAATGATTGTGAGATTCTTGTTAAGTAATTTATTAAAGTATTAATTTTAAATATTAATTCACGAAATATTAATTTTAAATATTAATTCAAAATATCAATTTGAAATATTAGCTTCAAATATTAATTTCAAATATTAATTTCAAATATATATTAATATTAATCTCAAATATTGATCTCAAATATTAATTACAGACGTTAATTTCATCAAATATTAATTTGAAACAACTGCACACAATATTTTAAACATACGTGCTTCAGTTGTACCGATTCATTTTCATTTGTTACTTAAGATATCGTAATATCAAGACCATTATTACATAATATTATGTAATTCTTACATAATATGCGACCATATTTGACCATAACATTGTTACTTGAACTGCAAACGTACATGCACGATAATTATCCAATGTTTATCTAATTTTTCCAACTGCTATTAAACGACGGATTTTATAAATTTTCGACGAGAATGACTGCATCGATAACCAGATTGTAAAAATATCAGAAGAATTTGAGAATATTATTGTAATACGTAGAACTCATTAAAATATTTCCATACGACTTACGTTTCTTACAATCCAGCTAGACGATTTCTATTTTCCGTGAAATTCCGCAGTTACTATGCAACGTCATTTTACGAATAATAACAAACCAATCTTGCGTAAATTTTTAAACGAAGGTGACAAACGATCGAAACGCCTGTTTTTTTCATTAAAATCTCCGAACGCGCTGCATACTTTTGCATTCGTCCGAACAGATTAAAATCGAATTTACTGGCGTCATCGAATTTCTACGAAAATAACAAATATTTTCCAAAAGCATGTTCGAAACGGAGACGAATCTTTTCTGCAACGTGTTTCTTCTTTAAACGAACGCGAAAGCACTCGCGGCTGCACACATTTTCGTAGAATTCCAAAAACAGAATAAGACGCCTCAGGTTACGTAAATTGCTATTTAAACGGAAAGCTTTTTTCGCGCCCCGGGCGAAGAGCGCTCCGCGGATTGCTTAAATATGCGACGCCGTGCAACGCTTAACGGAGTAACCCAATTACTTGACAAAAAGTTTAGTGACCCATGTGTAATGAGATTAATCGCGAGCCGGCTGTACCTCCTGCGAACAAACAAGTCGACTTCGTTCGGAATTGACCCGCAGGACAAAAAGCGGTTAATTAATTACTTTTAGCACGGGCCCGCGCGAGAACGGAAGTTCCGTTCCTACGGCTTTGCGGTTTATTTACCGGCGATGCTACTCATTGTCGAAGCCGCGTGAAATGATCGCACGTTTTTCTTATTGCCGATCGATTTACCACCATTCAGAAGCCGGCGCGCATTGTGGCTCCATTTTCAACTGCGTTTTCTCGCCTCGTTTCCAATAATCACGGAACAATTTTTTAAAAAAGGAAGACGATCGCGTGCGCGTAGACTTTTTATAATGTGCAATAGAGAGATGTTCGTATAATAAAACATCGCGATCGCGTGACGTTTCACGACAACGGTAACAGGGTTCGGTTACACGACATTCTCCGTATTTTATTCTACATCGTATTTCCCGGCAATAACTGGCAATCGTCGGAATTATATTGAGAACATGGTGACAATGATGTTCGTGCCGCTGAAATTAGAGTATCGTTTATTCATTAATCACCGTATTAATTATAAAGTTCGATTAAAAGGACAAAAGGGTGCAAACATCGCTAGCGATAGCATGAACTGAGCCGTCGACAAATTATTAATTAACCAGCGATTAACGTAAACACACAGTCATTTAGGATCGCGCACACGAATAATAGATGACGTTATAAAAATTTCATGGGACGATCGATTCTACGTTTATAATATTTGTGTGCTCGGTAAATTTAATAATCGTTTATTATCTACACGAAAGAAAAATATTTTCATGATGAAAATACTTTTTATGGTGCATTAATATAATGTAACAAAACCAATGTCGTTAATTGAATCATTTTTACAACGCGCTTTTTAACGAAATTAACTATATGAAATGCGAGACTATTATACGTTCACAATGAATAAGAACGAATTATTCGCAATATCGAATAAATTGTTTTATTGGCATCCTGCGATCAATTATAATTTTACCGTAAAAATGCAGAGAAAGGAAAAAAGCGGTAGATGAATGCAGTGAAATTATATTCCACGTTAAATATAATATAGTTAGTACTATATTATAATATATTATACTATACTATATTATTATTATTATTATATATATTATATTATACTATACTATAGTTAATACTATATTATAAATATATTATAATACTGTATTAATTAACTATATTATATTTATTTATATATTAACTATATTGTATATTATTGTATATTAACTATATTATATATATAATATGTAATGTAATACATAATTAAAGATAATATAGTAAACATTTAGTTTCCAATTATATAACATAGATAATAGCGTTCATGTCATTTTGCATCATAATAAAATTGAATGCCGCAACATTCGTCTAATTTTGCATGACAATAAATGCTACAGCGTTCACGTATTTTTGCATCGCGATGAAAATAAACGGTACAGCGTTGGCGTCCGCGAACGTGTTAAAGGAATGATAAAAACAGAAAGTTTAATGAATTCCACGGGATATGGTATTTTGAATGGCTCGAAACCATTCGCGGCCGCGGCCGAAACTTCTTCGAGTAGTCGGTCTAAATTCGGTCAATAAGAATGTTAGCATAAAGTTCCGCAATCTGTTACACACGTGCAGGCACACGTCCGTTTAAAGGGGGCTAGGAGCCAGCGCGGCTGATCTCATTCGGAGTCGACGGTGGAAGGGTTTGCGGGTTCCAAAATAGAGGTTCGTTACAGAGGCGGAGAGGACGCGGTTGTCTTTGCACAAGCCGGCGACGACGGAGACGTCGGACGCCTTTTCTCATTAAAAGAGAAAACTCTCGTGCAAAAGTTCTCGAGTATCAATGTACGCCTCAGCGTCCTGTACCCTGCAGCCGAGACCCGTCTACCGGCGGACCCTCTGCCAGACCCTGTCCCCGTCCACATTCTTCCTCTTTTCTCCGTCTATGACGTTAAGCGGCGCGGTGAAAGCGCTTGCAAACAAATTACGATTACGGATGTCCCCGTCGTCTGTCATCCCTCGACGTCTGAATTGTCCTGCTGAATACGGCGGAGGGGGATTAAAGGGGAAAAAAATAGATAAAGAAGGAGGAAGAGACGAGAAAGGAGAAAGGAGAGGAGGGGATTGGCCGTTGCGCGGCGCACAGTAGAGCATTTGTCCAATTTTACTGGCCAAAAGTCGATCTTGTCGAAGTCGTCGAAGGGTACGTGTTTCAATTACTGTGCCATCCCCCGATCACTGTGCTCTTCCAAGCATGTTGCTTGCATCTAAATGCAACATTATTAAACCGAAGATATTGATCTTTTTCAATCAAATTCGACCTGTAATTTTCGTAGCAACTTCTTAAGAGCTACGAAACAGTAACTCGCTCGGAAACTGTTTTGTATATTTTCTTCAATATTTTCTGTTCTTTGTATATTTCAACACAGTGAACAAAATCGCGCTTATTTTTACTCAGTTCGTCGAAAACCTCGGACGCTTATCCTGTGTTGACATTTCGCAGATAAAACAACATCTTGCGATCAGTGATCACGAGGCTGCGGATTTTATGCACTTGTAACAAAAATGAGTAGATCAAATGCGAGATAGCAACATCATTTGAACGATTTCAAAACACTATTGCACGCTGTCAACTCGCTGAAAGGATTAAGAAAAAGAGTGCACATGTCTATGTAAATCCTACATCTTGCAGTTGACGAAGATAATTTTTATTTCGCATAAAGATTCTGAGGGCGGAAGAAAAAAATGTAAGGCGTGGAAAAGAAAAGGGAAGGAAAGCGTTTCGTCCTGGGCCTGCTAGAGAACTCATCAGTAAGGCTATCCTAGCAGGCCCTGCCTTAGACGCGCAGGTGTGGGAGGGACAACAGTAGGAGAGCTTTCGTCGCAGGTGAAGTTCCATGATCGACGTCAGTCTCCAGGAGAACACGTTTCGTCTTTGCTGATTTAACGTGAGGCCACGAATCTCCAGGAGGACGATAGGATATACACGCAACTGTTCCCTCAGAACCGTAGACATATGTCGAAAGCGGCCGGGTTTTATCCTCCCTCTGTATGTTGTTCGCCGATCCGCTCGATTTCTGTTGCAGAAGACGACTTGCAGGTTCAGGATCCGAGAGCTCCTGGATACCATGCGTCTCCAACGGATCGACGATGATAGACCCATCACACCTAGGAAGGGAGTTCTACATGCGTATGGCCTCGGCCTTCGGTATACAACAGTTGCATCCATTCTCCTTGCGTCGCTCCGTGCTGTTGTTTTGGCGGCTCCTATATATAGTGTTGTTATGATGTTTTGTTCCGTCTCTCCATCCATATTCTGTGTGTCGCTTCGTGTCGCCAATTTTAACGATGTCATATGGATAATGGCAGGGTGGAGCAAAGGAAAGACGGTGCGCGTTTCGTTCTGGATCCGCTAGAGGACTCGTCAGTAAGGCTTTCTAGCGGACCCTGCCTTAGACGCGGGGGTACTGGAGGAACAGTTCGGGACGGTATATATACGAATCGTTGACGGTTCAGGTAGTAGCGAGAGAGGGATCCATCTGCTGGCGAGCGTCGAAGTAGCAGTACCGGTTAATATTGTTAGACCGACTAGAATATATAGAAATTGACACTGGAATAAAGAATACGTGTACTGAACAATTGAAAATTAAAGGTCTTAACTGGTATGAACTTCTTAGGTGGGATTGTTTGAAGCAGCTCTGGTTGATCATTCAAAATTACACATTCCGGATGATCCGATATTAAATAATTAGTATTTAATGGCTATGTATGAGGTGAACAGTTTCTAGCATTCCTTTTATGCCTCGATGTTACAAAATAATAGCGCTGATAACATCTTTTAAAACTTCGTTTTTCAATTAAGAGTTCGATAGCAGACACGACACGTTGATTATTTTGTCAACAGTTTAAAATTTAATCTCTGGCAATAAGTTTCCGATCAGACGCGTTAATACGAAATTTACTAAAAATATCGACTGTTCCGAAGTGTAAATACTGCGACGGCAGCTGGCATTATCATCGTGAAAAATCAAATTAAGCGAATCTTCAAAACAGTTCTTAATACTAGGAATTAAATTAATTAATGTTCTAAAATATGATTGTATAATTATAATATATATAATTATACATATAATATATAATATATATAATTATACATATAATATATAATATATATAATTATACATATAATATATAATGTATATAATTTTCCCATTCCTTTTGTCAATCATAAAAGCACAAATTATGAAAGATCTTTATTATTCTCAGTACTTGAAACGAAATTTGTGATAAGGAAATGATCCAGATCTTTCGTGCAGCCATTGTGTTGCCTAAATATCTTTAATAAGTGGTAAAGTAAATTCTCGCTAATTGGAAACTCTCAGCTTGGGAACAAAAATGAACAATTTTAGAAGAGGAGATACGATTATACGAGCTTTGCGGCTCGTTTTTATAGTTGTTGACAATCGGTACAATAATTTCTCCCTAATTTGCGCCCAGATTGCGCATAAAAATGGACAATTTAGGAAGAGGAGGTACGATTATTCGAGCCTTGCGGCTCGTTTTCATGATTACTGATTGTCAACAACTATAAAAACGAGTCGCAAGGCTCGATTAATCGTACCTCTTCTTCCCAAATTGTCCATTTTTGCTATCAAGCCGAGCGTCAATTAAGGAGAATTTACTCGTCGATTAGTCGAGATAGACTTTCGGTCTATCGCGACTCTCACACGCCGAATTAACCTTGTGCGAGTAGTTCTTATCGAAAGTGGACTCTTATCTGTGGAATCTTATGATCGAGTAAAACTTGCCGAACTCTCCAAACGTCGACGACTGTATCGCTAGAACTATCGAATTGTGAATCATATTTATTCTTGGCCAGTGTCGCGCTTTTATGTGGAAAATTGTACATGGGGTGGACTCGTACTTGTTCAATTAGGCAACTTGTATTTGGGCGGTGCCCCTTTTTGGCAAGGTGGCCATTGTCCACGACAAATTTCATGGGGATAGAGGACCGGCCACTACAGGCGGACCCCAGACGGTTAGAAAATGGCAGCTAGACGGGGTTTTCCTCGGTGGAAAGGTCCGTTAGAATGGCTCGTAGACGGACGAGACCAGGTATGGCTGATGACTCTCTCTTTATGGCTCTCTGTAGTGATTACTTTATTACTCGAGGGTTAAGGCACTGGAGACGCACGCGTTCGCCAAGTGCGTACAAGCCGTCGGGGACTTTCCAGGGTCTTAACCCGAAATTATTTCTGTGGCTGAGTCTAGCTCCTCGAAATAAAGCAATTGACTTAAACTATTGCTGTAAGCTGTTAACGTTCCGGAGCCAACAAAGTTCATAACGAGAAAACGTGCAGCAACAACTTTTCAGCTGCCACATAGAAAACATTAATCCATCGCGCAAAACAATAGAGCTGTTATCCGCGGTATAGAATTTATAACTCTCGGCATTCACGCGGGCAATACAACTCTCTAATCACGCAATGAAGTAATCTCGAGCAGTGCGTGACTGTTGTTATCCATTTCCATTTATTATAATAATTGCATTATATGTAATCCCAACATCTCGTTTCTTCAAATACAACTTATCGGATTTTTCGACGGCCTTGACAGTGAAAATACTCATTAAAATACTTATTAATTTTGTGTCATGTATGTCTGTAGGAATTCATAGTTATTCTTCTTGTTATAAGCATACTTCTTCACATTTCTTGGTTTTCTACAACTCTTTGCACTCGGAAAACGTCGAAATGTTGCGCACATTATTTTTTTTTCACCGAGTGTCACAATTTTGGAGAATGAAACTTAGAAGAATAGAAAATCGATAAATAAGTAGCCTGATATGCACAGTTTAGCGAACATTCCAAAATCCTTTCAAATGACAAGTTCTTTAACTTATAATTGTCACGATTTTCCAATAAGTTTCATTACTAGACCACGGATTTTATGCATTTACGTAACATCGAGTAGTAGCAATTAAAGATAGTAAAAAGATTAAAAGAATTACGAAATTTTAATCTATAAAATTATTCTAAATAATAGAATAAAAAAAGAAGGAGGGCGTTTCGTCCCGGGCCTTTTCCCTTCCCTTTCAAAACGAAAGCGTTTGGCGAAACGATATTCCGGGCCAACAACGCGCACTGATCGCTTTCCCGAAAACCTGGCCAAAATGCAATTTTCGATGTAGAGTGACTCACGGTCAAAGTCGGCCGCACAGTATCGCCCGATTAAAAGTGATGTACAAAAATGATGTACGAAATAGAGTAATTTTCGTTGTTTCGCTGGAAAGTTGCCGTCCGCTTAGGAATGTTGCAAAGATAAATTGCAACAAGATAAATGAACCGATGAATTTGGTAAAAATTATTTAGCGACATTTAGGGCAATGGGATGACCAATTGCTGTGCCTTTAGTTTGTTTTAGAGCGTAATTAACTTTATATTAATCGAATAAGGCAATTATTCTAAACGATAGAATAAAAAAAGAAGAAGGAGGGGCGTTTCGTCCCGGGCCTGCTAGAGGACTCATCAGTAAGGCTGTCCTAACAGGCCCTGCCTTAGACGCGCAGGTGTGGGAGGGACAACAAGTTGGAGAAGGCTTCGTCACAGGTGTAAGTTCCATGATCGACGCCAGACTCCAGGAGAACGATAGGATATACACGCCGCAACTGTTCCTTCAGAACCGTAGAGACACAATGTCGAAAGCGGCCGGGGGGTTTTATCCTCCTCTGTGTGTTGTTCGTCCATCCGCTGGATTCTGTTGCAGATGACGCGACTTGCAGGTCCAGGATCTGAAGCTCCTGGGTGCCATGCGCATCCAGCGGATCGACGATAATGGCCATCACACCTAGGAAGTTATGTGAGTCACGGAATGGCCTCGGTGTCTTCAGTCTGCAGTTGCACGCATTCTCCTTGCATTGCTCCATTGCTGTTTCTTGTTTTGCTTGCTGACTTCCAGATAGTTGCACACATTCGTCGTCGGTATCAGCAACAACCTTGATGTCGTTGTGGATAATGGAAGAATGGAGAAAAGAGAAAAGGGTGCACAACACGCGTTTCGTCCTGGATCCGCCAGAGGACTCGTCAATAAGGCTTTCTAGCGGACCCTGCCTTAGACGCGGGGGTACTGGAGGAACAGTTCGGGACGGTATATATACGAATCGTTGACGGTTCAGGTAGTAGCGAGAGAGGGATCCATCTGCTGGCGAGCGTCGAAGTAGCAGTACCGGTTAATATTGTTAGACCGACTAGAATATATAGAAATTGACACTGGAATAAAGAATACGTGTACTGAACAATTGAAAATTAAAGGTCTTAACTAGTATGAACTTCTTAGGTGGGATTGTTTGAAGCAGCTCTGGTTGATCATTCAAAATTACATATTCCGGATGACTCGATATTAAATAATTAGTATTTAATAGCTAGTATGAGGTGAACAGTTTCTAGCATTTTTTATGCCAAAATAATAAAGGAAATCCATTACAATAGGAAAGGAATCCATTTGTCGACGAGCGCTGAAGCTAGCTGCCATAATCCGCAGTCTAACGATTTCACTTCTTTAGTGCGAGTTATATCGGATTCGAAAGCTTTAATTTGATTTGTAGGACCATCAGGAGTTGAGACAATGACTCGCAAAGAGATATCTAACATTCTGGTACGAAGACGATATAGTAATGCAATTAATAATAATAATATTTGTTTTTTAAGATTTAATATTATTATATATGCATTATTTAGTACTTAATATTACTACAATATTTAATATTTATATATATTTAACATTATTATAATATTATATATATTATATAGTAATATATAATATAGTTATATTATATATATAATAATTATATATAATATATTATATAGTAATATATAATATATTACTATATAATATATTACTTATTATATTATATATAACTATATATATAATATAACTATATTATATATATATATTACTATAATAACTATAACTATGTTACCATAAATAAATAAATAGGCACGTTCTGAATTGATGAAACAATAAAAATAATATTTTCAATAATTCACAAATAATTTTTAATTGTTTACAATTATTTTCGAATGGTTTATAATTATTTTAATCCGTTTCTAATTATTTTTTCTACGGCAACATGCTAGAAACAAGATAGTATCCTCGTTTTAGACACGCAAAGTGAAAAAACTAATTTTGGTCAGCTAAATCCGGCGAATAGCCCCACTGTGCGGCGAGGAGGAAGCGCGGGGTCGAGGACGCTCGGTCGCGAACAATTTGGCCAAGTTTGAAAATATTTTAAGAGTGAGAGAGAGGCGGTGAAATTAATGCCGACCGTTCCGTGAGATAAATTCCCGGCCGTGGCGTATTTGTTTCGCCGGATTTTGATTCGACCGGGTCGCGTTTCGCGCCGTTTGAAACAACGGCGGCGCGACGCCGCGCCGTCCAGGCCCGAGGATCGAACCCCGCTTGCCTCGACGCCGACATTCTTTTTCGGTGGCTTAATTAGAATTATCACCGGCGGAGAAGTCCGGCGGAATTGTTCTTCCGCTTTCATTGGACGTTTCTTGCCGAGCAGCACAGACGCGCGGCGGATTCTTTATGCGGCCCCGGTGTTTTGCCCAGGCCCTCTATTTAACGACGCGGCGAGGATTTGTTTTGCACAGGCGAATGAAACTGTACCGCCGCAGCCGGCCGGAGCCACTTTTCGTTCCTCCATTTTTACGGGCACCGACTTTAAACGGGCGACGGGACACCGCGCCGCGTTGACCAACTCCGCGGGCAATTTGCAATTTTCGATCGTTTCGCCGTGGAATATATCCGTCGGGAAACACGGGACAGCGGGATTTGGTAATTCGTGCGTTTATTCGGTCGTAGACTCTTGAATAAGATAGCGACCTGTTCGGGTCTCAACGATATGTTCATACGTTTTTGAATTGGTAAGATGCGATTACTCCTCGGACTATTAACTACATTTTTCAAAACATATTTTTGAAAATATTCACTTGCAGACTCATTAGCCTTTCTATTGTTCCAAATGTAAGAGCAATTTATCTTATTTAATTTCCGAAAATTTATTAATTAACAATTTAAATGCACTGGGTCAAGATGGACTTAGCCGCCGCCTTGCGAGAGTTAACGAACGCCGAGAAAGAGATCGAATTTGTTGGGAAGTGTTACGTATAGCATTTAAGTGCAATATATTAATAACAAATAACAACTAATTAAAAATGAATGAATAAATAAATATATGTAAACTAATAATAATAATAAATAATAATGCTAATTAAAATAGCATTGTCTGTATGTCCAGCGTCGCTTTCGTAGAAAACAATGCAAATACCAATGCATCATGTGGAGGACAAGCAATGAACTGCAAAAAGACTTAGGTTTGTAGGACATACCACATGAACTTCTGTTATGGAAGTATACTCCAAGAATAAGTATTGAGAAAAAACGAGACCTTCAAGCTATGACGGAATATATGGATAGTAATTATCATGGCTTTTACAATAATTGACTGGAATTATTATAGAATAAAAATTCTTGTAATACCTCTCTCAAATAAAAATAAAGCTAAGTATGATTATATTCGCCCAGATTTTTATGTATGTATACTTCTAGAGACAAACGTTCATCGTGTTTTTTTTCCCATCATTTTATTCCGCGAAGAAATAAATAATGCAGACAACAGAAGAAATAATCTGTTTTGTCTCTTTCTCGTAGTAGGTTCACTATGAAAACCGCCGCAAAAACTGACCTATTTCTTTAAAATCCGTAAACAGCGAAACATTCAATGGAAAATATTCAAAGGAAAAATAATCGGCGAAGCAGAGTGGACTTGTCAGTGATATTGGATGCAATGAAAAGATCTGATATTTATTCCTGAGACAATAGGAGCCGGATAATATCATACGTAAATGACGAATGTCTAAACATTATGCAAACGGTATACGGCAATATTCATAGCAGTTTCCATTAAGTTATGAATTATCGATGAAACGCATCGGTGAATTATTTTGTTCCCGCATTACATTATATTTCAGTAATATGAATGTCCTCTTTCGTACTGACAGAATCGTGTCTTTGATATGTGCGTTGACTTCTGCGTTCAAATGATACGTCGTCCTACGAGACTGCGAATATTGGCTGGGAATTAATACACTCCTCGTCGAGCAGCCTTAATTGGCAAGAGAACGGACTGTAATATTAATTGGTAAATTTAGACAATCTCGCTAGATGCACGCGTTCCTTATTAATATCACGGATCGCGTTTTAATCGAATTCCAAGAATAATTCATAACCAAAGGATTTTAATAACGGTACATAGCAAATTAATGCAACGTTCCCAGAAATTCCTTGTAAAATTTCGGATCGATCATTGATCTATAGTATACTTCATTGGTATGATATACTACAATTACTTCTAATTTTCATTCTCGAAATAAAATCAAAACACCGCACAAATAATTGGTCATTCCTCGTGGAATATTTCAATTAGCTTTCGCAGAGAGATAGCGGTAGAATCCCAAAACGACCAGATTCCGTAAATCAAGCAGCTTAAATGTAGTTCTGCTTCTGCGTACAATGTTCCATTTATAAATAGAGAAACGCATTGGGTGCAGTACGCTCCACGGAGGAACGAATTGCCACCGTTCCGATGTTTTCGCGAGCATTGTGCATCTTTGATGCATATCGTACCAAGCAACAACATGCTCCTCATTTTATTTACGGTTTGTAGCTAATTTATTCATTTATATTCGCCAACGATTAATAATTCACATACCGAAACAGTAAATTAATATCTCAGTGGGAATCAATCATGCATTATTTCCTTGAAATTCCGTTTCATTCTCCAGTTTATATATTATATTTTAATTGCAAATACGTTCAGCTCTGCGGAAATTATTTTTAGATTTGCGTAACGAATACAAAGGTAACGACAATTAAATCCATTGTTCCTCTAGGCAAAGATTTAAGGAAATACGAAGCAATTAACTTAAAAAAATTCTCGAGTTACGATGCTGCAATCTCATTTCAGATCATAAAACACCCCCGACGCATTAATTAATAATCAATCACTTATTTCGTTTTCATATCGGAGTCGGAGAAATTGTACCGCGTTGCTAAAAATAAACGCGATAAAAATAAGATTGCTCGTGTTATATACAATATTACTGTACAGACTTATATTAATATTATTATTATTATTATTATTAATATTATTATTAATATTATTATTATTATTATTATTAATATTAATATTATTATTAAAATTATTATTATTAACATTATTATTAATATTATTATTAAAATTATTATTAATATTAATATTAATAATGGCGATATCTCGTCGACAATGCGTTTATGTCACAAATGTGAATTTAAGTGTCATTCCAATATATTTATTTTACTATTGAAAGAAGAAGCACATTTTTATTTAATTTTCGTCTTGTACAATCGACGCAGAAAATTTTAGTCGTGTGTAAAGGTCCGCAGTCTAATTATTGTAAATAGCCTGAAAATTCTAACAAAGAACATTATTTACGCAATTATATCCACGACAACTTTCTATAAACTTTTGTACGTTCCTGGTTCCCAATGCGTTTACATCTTTTCAACAGAAGAACATGAAATCATCGTTTGTTCGAGCCTGAAATGTTTGAAACGTTTCGATTACTCTAAAAAGCAAGCGTATGCGTGGTTTTCTAATTGACCGCGCGAATGGACGTATCAAGCCGCGTTTAATAGTCAGCGACGATCCTTTCACAAGTTCGACATAACAAAGCACTAAAATCGTGCCAGTTTCATTAACGCGTCGCTTCATAGTAATGCCGGCAATTAATGTCTGAAACAGTAGACCGAGGCCGTCAAACGTAAAAGAGTATGATAGGAGAGTTATAACAGCGGAGTTTCATTTAACTAACTTCACCGTTGTGTATTTTCAGACGGCACGTGGTCAAGGTTTCGAGCCGAGGGCCGAAAAGAACGGATGGAAATTCAATGGCGGACACGAGATGCTCGAGGCCGGCTCCGGTTCTCTTTGCTATTGTCAGCGGGTCTCCTCGTTGCCGGTCCGTTTCGATCCCGCCACGTTAAGTCCACGATAAAAAGAATAACGGCTATCATCCACGATATTACGAACGGATAGTGCCTTAGTCGAGGATGTTCATAACGCTGATAAAAGCAGATCCCCGCGACCCATCTGTGTTTTCTCATTCGCGAGACAAGCCCGCGCCGGTGTGCGAATGCGGCCCCGACGCTTTTCCCTTCCCTTTCAAAACGAAAGTGTTTGGCGAAACGATATTCCGGGCCAACAACGCGCGCGCTGATCGCTTTCCCGAAAAACCTGGCCAAAATGCAATTTTCGATGTAGAGTGACTCACGGTCAAAGTCGGCCGCACAGTATCGCCCGATTAAAAGTGATGTACAAAAATGATGGTACGAAATGGAGTAATTTTCGTTGTTTCGCTGGAAAGTTGCCGTCCGCTTAGGAATGTTGCAAAGATAAATTGCACAAGGTAAATGAACCGATGGATTTGGTAAAAGTTATTTAGCGACGTTTAGGGCAATGGGATGACCAATTGCTGTGCCTTTAGTTTGTTTTAGAGCGTAATTAACTTTATATTAATCGAATAAGGCATATTAATTTTTGTATTAAGAAATAATAAAAAAATAAAAGCAGTGAAAAGAACCGAAGACACAGCAATTGATCATGCCATAGTGATCGGCTACACTACCCTACTTTTTAATGCTAATGATTAGATCGCGGAAACAGTGACAATGTCACAAGTATATAAAAATTTCATTACATGACTTTTATTTTAGATTTTTAGGTAAAATAAAATGTGTCTGCATTAATCTCAAGAAACAAGAGACACGAGGACAGTATCTTTTCTCCTTATAAGTTTTAATGAATTTAGAATTATATTTATCCTAGTTATTTAGAATAGTATTTTTTAATTCCACAAACGTTTTTATAATATTGTGTCCCATTTAGTGACCACTTATCTGTCTCATAAATATACAAAATCCGCAATCTACTTAGAATTTATAAAAATTAATAAAAATTTTGCTCGTTTCCGGTCGTTTTAGCTGCATTAACATTTTATTTGTTGAATTCTATTGATGTTTATATTAAATTAAGCGAATGAAATTGCCTATGATGAATTTTAATTTGCCCAGCGTTGTAATATAACGAGTCAATTATTATTCTGTGATTATAATAAGTAAATAATTTATGTTAATGACACATATAATGAGATAATAAATAAATAATAGCGATCCATGAATTTATAGATTGGCTTAACGATCGCTGTGCGACTTTCAGCAATTGCGAATTTTAACAATTGCTATATAGTGTGAGACAAAATTACGCTATGAATTTAATAAAATGAAGGTAATGTAAAATATATTTGCCTTAAACATTTCTTTAAAGAATATCATTATTGCTAGAATTACATAGAATAACTTATCGGTGCTCATTACAAACACGATTTGTTATTTCTGGCCATTATTGATAATCGTTAACTAACAATTGCACTCTAGGTTAAATAATAGACTCCGCATGCTAGTTAATTGCAAATGCAAATTTCAAATAACAATACACGTCGAAGTGTTAGTTGTTGCAGATAACTTCTCTGCGAGGATTATTAATTGGCCGTTTGTACAATAAAAAACACATTTGCACGAAGGTTTTTTTAGCGAGATTTAAATTTTTACCGGAGTAAGCTTTCTCAAACCAGGTGCCGATTTTAACATTTTTCACGATATGAACTGTTAGTATAATAATATATATATTATAAAAAGCTGTTGGCAGACTGTTAAACCAAGTTTACCTACTTTTATAATAAAATTTCGGAAAGCCAATACCCGAAAACTTCGATATTAATCATGTTTTAATATCTTATACCGTTTCGGAAATATTGAGAATAATAATGAAATTCGTAATATCTTCGAGGTATTGTTTTTGTTGGCATTCAACGATCATAGTTCTCCTTGGCGCCCAGAGACATCGTCACACCTCGGCAGTTATTTTGTGTACGTTGAGTTTTTTGTTTCAGTTGTTTGGGTCAAACAGCACGTTCTAGGCAGTCTGTCGCAATTATATAAACGGATTTAACCCGAGAAAGATAACCTACGTCGCAGAGTCGCCTGCGAAGATTGTTGATTTTTGTTAATTTTTCATAGAGGTCTAGTGATTTAAGTTTAAAATTACTTAAAATATAAAAAAATATAATATAAATGCATTTTATTTTTACAATAATGCCAAACCTTTAAAATGACTAGATTAACTTAAATAAATATCCATTGTTAGTATAAAATTGACGCCTTAGAAAAGCATGCTCCTCTGAAGCGTATGGTTATCTTTTACGTACGTTGTCATATGGTTATCTTTCTAGGGTTAAAGGACACTAAATAGCACGTGTACATACTCTGGATAAAATATAATATCATTATTTAACTGGATACGCGGTATTGCTTTTTTGCTTTTTTCCACCAGTTTTCATCTCAATAACCGTTTTTCCGCAGACTTTGAAAATCGTCTCATTTTTACGATGTCTTCAACTACATTCCTGCAAAGTTGCAGACTTTCTTGATGTTTCGTTGTAAGATAATGTTATCGTAATCGTCTCGATTAATTGCTCTCGGCAAATAGAACGAAGCCCGAATTGTTCACCGGCATACGCAGCCACTGTTAAGCGCTGATTTCGGACGACCGCTTCGTCCGTATACGGACGACCAGCTCGAGTTTCTCTAATTTCCGGCTACATTAATCAATCGATCATTAGCCGGCCACGGAATAGCCGTTCCCTGGCGGTCGACGTGCCGGCCGCGAGTCATTAGTCAAAAACGTCAAAGACAACGAGGCCTGCGGACCTCGCGACGACTTCCTCCTTCTCCACGGCGACTTATTTTTACGAGGAAACTCTCGTACGACCGCAAAACCGTTCCGAAAAACTGGACGCGCGCGATCGCCCCGCCCGCGATCCTTTTTTTGGCCGTTGCCAAGATTTAATGGCGGAATGGAGTTGTTTACTGATGCAGCTTCAATTACGTGACTGGGCGTTTAGTTTTTGTCGGGCTTTTTTTACCTCGGATCCCGACCTAAAGTTTCGTCGAACCCGCGACCGAACAAATAAAAGCTGCTACGTCTCTGCAAAAAATTCGCGAATAATTATTTGTCCATCTGAACGCGTTCAGGGAGACGTTCGTGATTCGCTTCGTGGGGTATCACGTTAATAATGTATTAATTGCAAATCTAAGATAATTGTTAGTCGAATATTTTATTCGAATAATTAATTATTCGTCATTAATTATTCTATCTATTTATTCGAACAATTCTTTATTCGAATGATTCGTTATCTAAATAATTCTTTATTCGAATGATTCTTTATTTGAATAAAATTCTTTATTCGAATATGATTCTTTATTTAAATAATTATTTATTCGAATGATTCTTTATTCGAATGATTCTTTATTCGAATGATTCTTTATTCGAATAATTCTTTATTCGAATGATTCTTGATTTGAATCATTCGGAAAAGTAATAATGGAAGAAATAAATCGATAAACTATGAAAAAAACATTTTACAAGTGTTTTTCAAATCAATTATTTTCCATATGAATTCCTGTAGGAATAAATTCTTCGAATAAAATCTGATTCTAATGAATTCTCGTTCGAATAAAAAAAAATTTTCATCTAAATAAATTTTAATTCGATTGAATATCTATTCGAGTAACATTTTGCCCAACTCTGAAACAAATGAAAAGATGAAAATCAGGGCTCGAATGAAACCGTTAAAATTTTCAATTGGTTCTGGACAGTCACTTATCTCACTTAACTTTTATTATCATTATCATAAATTATATATATAATATATAACCTCAATATTTCAGTGTTTATTAACACGTTCGCAGACAAATTAACAATTTTATGGTGCCGCCAGCAACCCCGGATTGTCGTTCAAGAGTAAAAACGGAAAAATAAATAATTCAAAAATCAAAAGTGTTGCGCACGGCACAACAAATAGCCGGTAGTTGGATTGAGGCGGAATGAGTTTGTTACTTGATAATAATTTATTTAGACTCCCGCAATCCACGTAGACCAGTGTATAAAATTGAAGCACGGCTTCGGATGTATGCAAGGGCGCAAAACAAGACTTGTAATTGTAATCTCGCAGAGGAGCGTTAACAATCATGCGTTATCGAAATGTGCGGCAGAATATATAGACACCTGGCCGATGTTCAAAGGGAAACATCGTCAGGTGTCGAAGGCCGTCCGTTGCCTTGGCATTAAAAAACGCCGCGTCTACCTTGTCAGCCGAGGCGAGCGTTTGACGGTCGAGTCAACGTACGTCGATGATGCCAACCGCTGTTTTGTCCCGACTTTCGCCGTTTTTGCAAAAACGGCGAAATCGCTAATGCCGAAAGTCGACCGTACGTCGACTCGCGGGCCGCGATTCGGCCGTAACAGAAAGTGTACCAAACAATTTGCATTCGCGACAATGAATGAAATCACAGTTAAACCCAAGCTCTGCAAATATAAAACTAGCCCGCGATTTCATACCGAAAAGTCGAAAACTCGGCCGCGGTTGGATGGTTAACACTTTATCGTCCGGTCGTGGTTGAGGCTGCCACTCAGTAAGGACTGGCTTAGTCGCGCGCGCATTTGCTCCCAGTACCGGCTAAATTTTCGCTATTCATTGTGTTGTGCTTATTCCTTTAAAAATAATAATAAATAATAATAATTATTATAATTATAATTCATAAGGATATGGGGAGGTCAGCATACAGGAGGTCAGCTACTAACAAAACAGTAAAAAAGCGAAAACCGTCGATAGCTAAAAGTCGATTAATAAGCTATCGGTCGATAAGCATTGGCAATCGAAAAGCCGATTAATAGGCTAGCGATCGATAAACATTTGCAATCGAAAAGCCGATAAATAGGCTAGCGGTCGATAAAGTGTTAACGAAACTTTCGGGTTTGCCGGATCGTCGATCGAAGAGCTAAGGTGTCTCCGATTTGTACGTCCGTATGCCGACCATGGTCGTCCGAATACGCGTCCACTAGTATAACGGTACCCTAAATTTCACGAGCGAACGCGCGCGAGAGCGAGCGGGCACAGGACGGTGGAAATGGGTGGCCGTCTCCCGCCGGGAAATAAAAGGGACAGTGGGGGATCGAGAAAACAAACACGGGAGGGATCGCATTCTCATAATAGAGCGGAGGCTGCCGCTTCAGGAGGAAGTCATGTTCGATCCGTGAAACTTTCCGGAACTTTTCCCGTCCCTCATGCTCCCCGGATTTTCCCCTTTGTCTCCCCCGTATGGCCAAAAAGTCGGCGGCGAGCCGGTCCCGACACCTTGCGCCCTGTGTATTTTTACGATTTTCCCAGAGTTTTCGGAAAACTTGTGGCCGCGTGTTGGTGCGTCTCGCGCCACCGACAAACCGGAATTTAGAATTTAGATGCCGTCTCTTCCGGGGGCCAGCGGCCCCGCCGTTCGATGTTCATTCCCCGAGCGGTAAGAATAATGAGGAAAGTAGTTCTTTATCTTTTTTTTTTGTTGCCTATCTCTTTTTTCTCCCTATCTACCTCGGTCTCTCTCTTTCTCCCTATCTATCTTTCTCTCTTCTGTCTCTCCCAGTCCCTCTCTCTCTCTCTCTCTCTCTCTCTCTCTCTCTCTCTCTCTCTCTCTCCCTGTCTCTATCTATCTATCTATCTCTCTGCGCGTGTCTCTTCCTCTCTCGCTTCTCACGGTCGTTGTCCCAAGACTGGAGATAATTTGGGAAACTCGCGACGCGCTTAGGGCGGTGCTCATGCGGAACTAGGATTTTGCGAAAGGATTTGATTTACGTTGCTAAATAACATGCCGCTCCTGACAAGCAGGCACCGAGATAATGAGCTTGAGTCTGAACAATGACACGGTTCGTTACTGAGAAAAAAGGGGGAATGGCACCGGAATTGAGATCAACATTTGGAGATTGAAACTGAAATTTTCTGGCAAACGGTGCTCTGTTTAACGGAACGTTATTTATTGGCGTATTAATCAGCACATACAGTAAATTCTCTTTAATTGACGCTCAGACTGTGCACAAAAATGTACAATTTGCGGCTCGTTTTTATCATTTTTGGCAATCGGTAACTATAAAAACGAACCACAAGGCTCGAATAATCGTATCCCCTCTTCCCAAATTGTTCATTTTTGTGCACAATATGAGCGTCAATTAGGGTAAATTTACTGTGTGTTTATTCTACTCGGGACTGGGGAAGAATAGATTTTTAAAATGGTAAATAAACTATAAATATTTTTGTCTTCCATGTAATAGAATGAAATAATTTATATAAAATATATTATATAAAAATATGAAAGAAATTTTGACTATTAAAACAGACAGAAATTTCTATTTCGAATACAAACCATGAATTGATCAAGATTATTTGCTGCAGCAGAATTGTCTAAAAGTTTCGCTAATACCCTGCACACGCGGTCTCACTCTCGTTAATTCGCTATGAGATGAACTTTCTGTGATCAAATTCACAGAACTCTAATTAACAATAACCGAAAACCAACAAAAAGATAACGGCATCATATCAGGACTTCGCGTCTTCTGAAAGTTATCGAAAATATATCGAAACGCCTAAAATACGTGGCTAAACGAAATTATTATCCTGAAAAATATTAACACGACATTTAATTCATAATTGCATTAATTTTTGTTAGCCAGACGTATTTTCCGGAAATAATTACTGGACATACAATTAATTCATATTGCACTGTCGAGTATTAAAGTATGGCACACAAACATCGAACGAACGACAAATATTTACGAAGTACAGTAGACAACGTTTCGATGCAGAACGATTGTAATTAAATCCTCTTATGATTTATCAAGATACTCTCGTTATAACGTTATTATTACTTAGCGTCCGAATATCTTTTAATCTTCCATCATTCTTCGTATACTCAGCTTCGTCTCTTCGAATGATCTCCTATGCGCAATTATTCCCTGTAATTAACGCGAGATTATTGTGAAATATGTGCGTTCGCGTCGGATTTCACGAGCTACATAATAATCAAAGAGCACGCTATCTACAAAGCGTAGCTTCGATTCACCGAAAATGTCGAACCACATTTGCATAAATCTCATCGATCGTTTTGTCAGTTACATGTGGCTCGATATCGCTGTGGCGATAAGAGCTTTCGGCGCTACTTAGCAGTTTCGATGCTCGCGGGTTTATAAATTCCAGTGGAATAAACATTTCGATCGGACGATCTCGATCGCGCGAAAAGATATTCGCTTCGAAACTGTCCTAATAAAACGGAGACCGTCCGAGACTCAAATCTAGAGAAAATGGGAACGGAACAAGTTCAATAAATGAGGCGGTTTTACAACGTAAACTGCGGGTGGATTTACTATACGAGCGTTGCACACGAAACAGTAGCACAGAATGTTGCGATTCGAGATACTAACTGGACAAAACTCTCTTTTTATGTCTATTGTCCGTCATGCGGCTCCGTGGCTTTATTGTAACAAATGATATTGTTTCATATATGCTACTTTTATTGTTAATTACTTAATGTAGCATCTTTCTCAACAAAGAGCAAGGAATTTTTTCGACAAAGATACTAAAATAAAGTTAAATGAAATAGAATTACAGTAAATTAAATTAAATGACAAATAAATGCAAATCATCATTCGTTGAATTAAATTCTTCTTCGCCAGATAAAACGGAACCAGCGTGCAAACAAAAGCACAGTTTCTTCCGGTAAGGTGCGGGGTCCGTTTAATGAACTGAAACGAAATTCGCAGGCGCGGTCGTCGGCGTTTCGCGAAAAGAGGTTCGCGAAAAGAGGTTCGCGTTTCGTTAAATTTAATTTATTTCCGTTGTCGGAATAACGTAATCTCGCGATAGCAATTTATATCGCGCGCCGCGCAAAGTTATCGGACGGCACGTGTACGGAAGAACATTTCTCGGTGCTCGTCCTGCTCGCAACAATTACTTGGCGAAAGTGCCGGTACAGATTGCACACGTGAAATCCCCGTCCCCGCAGTTTATTTAAAATTTCAGGCCCTCGAGAACGTATCCCGTGCAACTCCGGCAATTCCGCCGCCGCTCCCCATGGTGTAAGTCCACGGGAAACACACGCGACAAACTCGGACGTACGTGTATAAAAGCTGCGCGCCGCGATGGCCACGTTTGATCATCAGCGACACGAACTCAGAGAAAGATTGCGAAAACATTGTTCTGCAAACCGCAACGGACCACCGAGTAATCCGTGTTTATCTTCGAAACGCGGTTTTTCCAACGCTTTCTACCCTGCATTAGTAAAATCATGTTCTGGCCGGGTAGTTTTCGTCGAAACCATGGAGCTACGTAGTCTCGTAATCCTCGTTTCAATTTCACACATTTTTCCCAAATTCTGGATAAATACGTAGTTTCGGAAAATCGTTGATATAACCTTTTAATAAAGAATCGTGCAACAGTTGATCTGGGCTCATTTTAAACCTACAAATGTCTCTTTATGCATCGTATGAGCCGGTTAGGATCAGAGTTGTGCTAATCTAATTACATTGGAATTGTACTGGAATTCAATTTCGCAATTTAATTACATTGGGTTTCAATTATATATCAGTTCAACTACGATTCAATTACATAATTCGAACCTTTCAGTTAATTCAATTGCTAATTATTTGAATCGCGAGTGTAATGCAAATACAATGCAATTGTGTGAAATGCAATATAATTGAAATGCAATGTAATTGAAATGCAATGTATTTGAAATGCAATGTAATTGAAATGCAATGTAATTGAAATAAAATTCTTTAAATTACAGTTCAGAACATTGAAGAAGTGAAATACATTTTTATGGTTTTCTTTCAAATACTCACTTTTTGTCTCTATTATTATTTTATTATATTCTATTATTATATTATTACTATTGTTTTAATTCGTAATTCAAAAACTGTCAGAATACTTTATTGATGAACTGTAGGTTTCTTTAATTCCAAAAGGTGCAAATTAACTTTGTTCTAAACTTATTGCAGCTAAAACTTTTGGTTAACATTTATTATTCGTCTAACAAGCATATTCATTTTGTATCATTGTATCAGTTTGATAATCAGGGAAAAATTCAGTTGGAAAAATGAGAGACAATTGAGAGTTAATATTAATCAAAGCGAACAGGAGATTGTTACGAGTCCACAATTTATTTCACTTTGTATCAATTCGACACATTTTACAAAGCTTCTGAAACAAGCTTCTCATACATATCTGTTCATTATTTTTTAACAATCTTATCTCAATCTGCTTCATTTTCAAAGGAAGACTGTATAAATGTAGTTATTCATACTTGTTATATATTATATTGCTTTTTCTGATTATAATCGACATCATGGGATAAATTAACCCTTTGCACTCGAAGCTATTTTAATTATATGTTAAACATATTTTCTGATCTACAGTGTTTCTATTTTATACGATTTATTGCGATTTATGCGTATGAAAGCCTATTGGCAAGTAGAAAACTTGCAATTTTAGAAGTCTTTTAGATATAAACGAGTCTGATACTGTCACAATTATTTTGAAAAATAGTATAGCAACTTTTAGTGGCGCCTCAGAGTCGCGAGTGCAAAGGGTTAACTTCGAAATATGAAGGACTGACAAACGGATTAAAGTTTCTAATTTTGATTTTTTTAAGCAAGTATCAAATTCCGAGCATTTTTAGTAATCATTTATCACTTTCATTTTTAAGCAGTTCTCTTCTTCAGATCGAATCACTCGTAAAACGCAGAAGTTATACGCATTGCAACCAAAAAGAACCAAACGTTATCAACTGAATTGCGTTCATCTAATTAGAACACTTGCACTGCTTCCACGAAATTCGATACAGTTGAGTTACAGAGAAATAGAATAATTGAATAGTTCGCCAATCTGCAATTGCATTTCCGAACGTAGAATGCAGTTACATAAAATATGCTTGAAAGTTTATTTGATAAATAACATACTTGTTTATCGGTAAAACGAAAATAATTCACCAAATTGCTCAGAAAATTGTCTCGGAAAGTAGTTTAATTTATGAAATTATTTTACGAAAGAAATCACTTTTATAACAAACAGAATAATGTACATCTTCAATCAGCACAAATTATCACAAGCTACCTAACAAAAAATCAACGATTATAACTATGACAAATAAATATAATGCACTGTAGTATACAATAAATTCTCCCTAACTAACGCTCAGATTGTGCACAAAAATGGACAAATTAGGAAGAGGATTATTCAAGCCTTGCGTTTTTATAGTTACCGATTGTCAACGACTATGAAAACGAGCCGCAAGGCTCAAATAATCGTATCAAATCTCTTCCCAAATTGTCCATTTTTGTGCGCAATTTAAGCGCGAATTAGAGAAAATTTATTCTACATCTGTAACGTTAGTTGCGTCTTGGTTTTGCGTGCGTTCAATGCGCCCACACTTGCGTTTTCTAATTACATAAATCGTGTCATTTTGCATCAGTTCCTTTAATTAAGTCACGTCTCGTGCACGTGCTGCGCACTGCCCGCATCGATTTCTGTCAATTGTTAAACAAATTGCTCTGAATTCGCGTGTCTTTTGCAAACACCTGTACCGCAAAGAACGCGGCAAATACACCGAAGATAAAGATAACGATGTAGATGTTGACGAGGACGGAGAAACAAACAATCCTTATTAATCATCACCCCGAGCCTCGTGCTACGAAGGGTCGAAAGACTTCTGGACCTATTTGGTCCACGTGTAGCACCGACGCGAACCCACGGGGCGGGGTTCCAGAGGCCAGCGAAACGGTCTGCCAATATTTCTCGGGGTCGCAAATACGCGAAAGTACGGGAACGCTTCTTTTTTCTTCGGACACATGGCGCGGCCCGAAGAAAATTTTTTAACCGGCTGTCGGGCGAAACTGTGCACGCAGAGAGAAATTTAAGATTCCGCGCGGAACAAGCTCGCGCGCGCACAGACTCTTCCGGGCTGTCATCGTAATGGGGAAGTTGGCGCGACAAGAGGTGTTTATCTCCGGGCCAGCAGGATCCCGAAAATTCCGAAAATCCTGTGTACACGAGGTACGCGAGCACGCCGCGCGCGCCGTTGAGTCTGCTGACTTTTCGAAATTGTAGACGGTACCTACTCGTCGGCGTAAAATAAATCAGAGTACAGGGCGAGAGATGTACCGGGCGATATATATCCCGGCACGTCAGGTATATTCCCCTCCTTAAGTTCACGTTGGCCTTCGTTCGTACGACGCCGACGCCGACGCAGACCCCGACGCCGACGCCGAGCGCCGAGCGCGTTGGCCGTCTATAGATTTGGCTCACGTCGAAGTCAGAGCACAGGCTCTCGCCTCCTGTTCATAAATCTTCCCGGGATTCCTTTCCTAGAGCACCGATGCGCGCGTCCAATCTGACGCGGCCGTGTTTTTGATACAATAAGCGGGGAACGCGCGGCCGATCCTAATTGATTTCGCGACGGAGCTCCGCTTCATCGACCCTCCTCTCCCATCATTTCCAGCGGAATCTCTTTCCACGAGGCAAAGACGAATTTATGATACGCTCTGTAACGAAGAATAATACTGTACGACTCTGCTTTTCTTTGGCGGCCCGATAAACAGTTCATTTTTCCACGTTTTCGTCCGTTGCACGCGAATGCGAAAGCGATCGACACTCCTTCTACCGAAGCTGTCCGGGGACACATTTTGATCATTTTTATTTAACACTACTTTCGGAAAAGAGGCTGAAGGATACCTTTTAATAATTTTTCATAATTATTTCGTTTTTGATCATTTTTGTTTATTATTTTTAAGAATCGTTAGCCATGTCCTATGATTTCTATGTAATCGCTTCTAGATTTTTGCTACAGTTATCACAAAATTAATTCGGTAAATTGTACGATAAAAAATATCGGTAAAAATTGTGTTTAGAGAAATTAAATTATTTGCTTAAACGCTACTGGTTTTAGCTTAAAAGTACATTCCTGCATCGTTATTTATAAATTGTTATTTATAAATCCTCCGTTATAAATCATTATTTATAAATCCTTCGTTATAAATCATTATTTATAAATCCTCCGTTATAAATCATTATTTATAAATCCTCATTTATAAATCCTCCGTTATAAATCATTATTTATAAATCCTCATTTATAAATCCTCCGTTATAAATCATTATTTATAAATCCTCATTTATAAATCCTCATTTATAAATCGTAATTTATATAAATCGTGAGAATGCGTACTGATCTAGGAGGAAGGGAGGGGCGCATTCAGACGAAAATCAACTATCAGTAATTTTCCACGTAAAATTTTGAATGATGCATAATAAAAAGATTTTTTGTGAAAAAATTATCGTAGTGAAGAGTCGATATCCAGTTCTCTTCAATATCATGTACAGAAACTGCAATAAAAATTTCAGCCCAAAAACTTTGTTATCGTTTGAGTTATTCCAATTTTAGTGATAATTCGATCGTCAAAATTTGATCCGCATAATAAATTGTATAATAAAACGAATTCGATATAATATACACGCAGTGCGCGTTTTAACGAAGAAACACGATAAGATCAACGCGAGGAAGGTAATACAAATATTTCCATAGCGCACAGTTTATTTCATTCTGAATTCAATTCGCAGCTTTCTCGGTGCACAAACTTTTTATTTATCACGGTAAATTTAAAAATGAAATTTCTAATTGAAAATGAGAAATGAAAAAAGCTGTTAACGTAATGGACATTAGTAATGTACAATGCGGTCGTTTGTTCGATCGAGTCTCAAATTTATTTCAAAACTTAGAATGGCAAAACTGCGACTAATTTGTGTTTGGGAACAGATGTTCCAGCGGGTGTTGCAAAAGTTAACTAGGAGTAGCGTCTCTCGTCAGCATTAAAAGGTTTATGGAGCCAGTGTCAATAGCGGGGAACATTTTTTCGCAGAAGCAACAGCCCCTCCAGAAGTGGTCTGCTGCGCTTGAATATTTAGCTACATCTGCTGTATTCCGCGCGCGTCCACTGCGACGCTGAATGGCAACACCTACCAAATTTCTAGAAATTCTAAACATTAATAGTTTCGTGCGCGCGGAACGTGTTTCGTACTGTTAGAAAAAGGGAGCACCGCGAACCAACTGCGCTCTCCGCGCAAATAAATAAACAGAAAGTTATTAACAAAGCAAATCGCAACGAACAAAGTTGACGAACGCAGCCGCAATGTTCGTGTAACAAGTACCGTTACGTGTCGACCGAATATATTTCAACCGTGAGAGCATTATTAGTCGCCGAGTACTGCATCGAGATTTTAATCTAACTATCGCGACCCTCAGTGTTCCCAGCACACTTACACAATCAATTCGAATATTGACGAGAAAATAATTGAATTTGCCAAGAACTCGTACGTGCGCACAGCAAGCCCCGAGTAATTTAGAAGTGTCGATGATACGTGAGATTCGTTTACAGAGATTCATAGGCGGAACGCATTCGTGCGTCCAGCACTGTTTTAAAATCCTCAAAAATTCTTCGGCCGAAACAATCGATACGCCAAAATTCTAGTTCACATAGCAATTTATACCGTAGAGGAAAACTTTGAAATAGGTGTAAAGTGTATTGTTCTGTACTGCGCGAAGCGATTTTTTTTATCCCAAATCGGTCGACAACGAAATACAATTTTTGACTAGTGCGCGTTCGATTCTTCGGAGACCGTTTTATTGGAAGGTTTCTGTGACGGTTCGTTCCATTGAATTTGATTATCGCGTTACCTTATTTTATTACTACGTTCAAAAGTAATCGTTCCACGTGTTTCGATATTCGTACAGTGGTGTGCATAACTATAGACTCAAAGAAGCTTTTACATTGTTAATGATATCTAAACGAAAACACAACAAAATATCATATTTGTCTATTTCTATATTAGCAATAATAGAAAATAGGATTATACAAATACGATATCTTGATAAGTTTAGCTGAAACACCCTTTATGTTTAAAAAAGAAGAGGTCATCCATGCTGTGAATAATTACAAACTCAAAGTAACTTTTACATTTTTACTCATGTCCAAATAAAAATAAAAACAAAAGAAATTATATTCGTATATTCCTATTTTCTATTATTTCTAATATACAGGTATACAAATTTGGCGTTTCATTAAGTTTTTGTTTAAATACCACTAAAAATGTAGAAGTTAATTTGAGTCTATAATTACTCGCTACGCTGTAGATTTTCGACAGTAAATTCTCCCTAATTTTCTTTCAGCTTGTAAACAAAAATGAACAATTTAGAAGAGGAGACACGATTATTCGAGCCTCGCGACTCGTTTTTATAGTTGCCGGTTGGTTAACGAGGTGCAAAGCTCGAATAATCGTATTTTCTCTTCCCAAATTATCCATTTCTGTTTACAAGCTGAAGGAAAATTGCGGAGAATTTACTGTACAAATATTATTGCGATGATTTTTTAATAAATTTCATAAGAGAAGCAATATTTAGGTAAATTTATAAATTATTATAAACTGGTTGACAAGTGAGCAAGAATTTCATCTATCACTGTAACCAAACAACCATTTTATTATCCGAACGACCATGTTTCTTGATTCAAAAACAAACAGGATTAAAAAATAATATAATGTAATATGTCTTATTTTCGATAAAATTAATTTCGTATGCCAGAAAATAAACCAAAGAAATTGGTCACTCCACAGTAACTAGCATCACTGGCCTTATATCCATGCTGAAAATTTCATCGAAATCGGTTGATCTTGACATGAGCTGTGATCAATTAAAGATCGCGAAAATGGCAGTATTTCACGAATTTCAAGCAAAAACAGGTAATTTTTACAACTTTCAGTGGCTGTAGCTTAACTATGCGTCGATCGATTTCGATGAAATTTTCAACATGCATACAAGTTACCGTAATCTGCAAAATGCATTTTTTAAATCTTCATTATGGACCCAGATAGAAAAGTTGAAAAACTATTCCTTAAATTTTTGTTTAAACACTCCAATCAATTGCAATCTAAATAATAGAATGCGATCTTAAATCATAGAAAATAACATCTCAAAACTATTCAAGTCCTTTGAACCAATTCGAAGAAAGTGATTCCGCTGGAAAACGCGCTAACGTATTTTCCGAGGCGTCTGTACGTTTGCACCTGTTACCTCAATTGTAAACACTACGTGCCAAAGATAGCTGCAACGATATCACGAATGACAGAGGAAAGTTCAAGGGAAATCGGGCCGGTGTAAACGGAAGAAAACCGACAAAGGCGATTAAATCGCGCGGATCGCGGTGCAACGGCAAACACGGCCGCGGAATGTCCGTGAATTCGGCGGAGCACATATGGGGGAAGTGCTCCAATTTGCCGGGCGATATTTAATCCCTGTTAATTCGGCCAATTTTTCCGGTTCGAAATTTGATCAGCGGGAACGGCTGGCTCGGCGAATCACGCTCGCAATCCTTCTTAAGCTCTCCCGCGATTTCTCTTTTTCCGGGGCTCGCCTGTATATTCCCCTTAATGTCGAAGTTGGTCCAAGTCGGGGTACGTCCACATTACCCTGTAAATATTTGAAGAAGAATTCCTCTCCAGCATTCTGGTTGCCCGGCCGCCCCCGTTTCCGCTCTTGACAGCAACGCGGTATGGTAGGTGCGAAGGTTAAACCGTGTTCCGTCGGGTCGGCCGGCCGCTCCCGTGTGTCTACACACACGGGAATATCCCGTTAAATTATTTCGAGAGCGTTTCCACAGAACGAAGTTCGACGAGAAAGGGAATTTGACAGTCACCGGGATCCTTAGCCAGCGCGGCGCGACGCGGCGAGGGCTTTTTCGCCGGCACCTTTTCTTCGGCCGAAGGCTCTTTGTAACACGCACACCCCAAAACTTTCTGCTGACAGTCGCGTCAACGTTGCGCGCCGCTTTCGCCGCTCGTAAAAATGGAAAAGAGGATCCTGTCGGCGAGTGTCGTCCTTTTTTCCAGCAGTCGCCAAGCTATGCTGGATCTCGCAGAATAAACTGCTTCGGGAAAAAAATGGTTTTATTCCGATTCGACGTTTAGTTTAAAATCTGACGGCAGATTGAACTCTGCCTCCGACCTTTGCCGTCGCCGATGTTTGTTATTTTCGCGCAGGTCGATCCCTCGGGGCTCGTTTCGCATTTACTTTAACTGTTTTGGGTACAGGTAAGAATTTATTCCGGTTGCACAAGTTCGTCTAGCTTCTGACAGACGGCTATATTGACAGACAGCTGATAGCAATCGTATACAGATTGTACTAAAATTATGGTATTTCTGGGAAATGTGTGATTCCTGAGATCATTTGAAGTAACTTTTTCCTTTGCGAAAATGCAATCCGCGGCTTTGTTTAAGAGTTATTCACGGAAAACGGTGACCAATGAGAAGCGAGCTCGGCTGGTGCGAGGCGGAACTGGGCGTCGTCCACTCGTTGGCACGGCCGCCTCGCGCCAACCAAGCTCGCCTCTCATTGGTCAGTGTTTTTCGTTAATAACTCGTAAACAAAGCCGCGGATTGCGTTTTCGCTAAGGAAAAAGTTATTTCAAATGATCTCAGGAATCCATCATTTCTCGGAAATACCATAATTTTGAGACACCCTTCTGTATATCGTATGCCACATGTTAACGAGCCGGCAAGTGATAGCGATATTTATTTTTGTCGAGGTGTTTGCGACTTACAATAACTCGTCGCTTTACACCGACGAGTTGGATAAACAGTATCGCGTTGCATCCTGCGGAAATGAGGTGCACTTAAGTTACGAATCGATATTACTGCTTAGCCCTTTGCAATTGAATGACAGGTTTTAAGTATTGCTAGAAAATAGCCTCCCATTGATTTCTTGAAAATGACGTATTGATATTCATAAGTTTCTTTTATCTCTTCTATGTTTAATATTTTACGTAGACAATTTTGTAACAAATGCATAACAATTGCAGTGTATTCGTTAATCTTTCTTATAACAATTGTTAGAAAATAAAATAAGATAATAAAGTCCCTCCGTACGACGACTTGTTAACGAATGTTTTACGTTTTCTCAACACGAGTTTGCTAAGCTGTCGTTTCGTTCCAAAAACTGGCATTATTTTTTAGCGGTGTTTTTCAAGTATTCCGCGCCGCACGTTACAAGAAAGCGTAACTACGTTCCCAGTTGCTGAGTTATTTACGGATGTACTTATTTCCCGTTTCCGTATTTCGGAATAACGCCAATTGTTCCGACGCGAGAGTCTCCATTAGCGTTTGAAACATGTAAAAGTTTACGTTTATATATAGACGGTACACCGTGCGGCGAACGATAAAGAATTCCTCCACGATTTATGAGAAGGGGTATATAAAACCTGAAAGTTATGTCTCTAGACTTCGGTGTAAAGCGAATGTTCAGAAACAGTGTGGTCGCAAAGAAATTTTCGAGAGTGACCTGTCCTGATAAATCACTTTGGCTACTTTCTAACGTTCGCTACTTGCCGCCATATTGATTGTTCCCGAAACAAGACAAATCGTTATTTCCGGGACTCGTCAATAAATTCTGGCTCATTTTGTGCGTTCAGAACACAGTGAAATATAAATTTTCGCGTGAATCGGAAATAACTCGATTGGATTATAATTATAATTTTTTCCCAAGTATTGCTATTTAGAAATTTGTTACTTTAATAATTATTAATAATAAGTTATTTTAATAAATATACGTCTTTTTAAATTGAAGATACATATTACAGTAAAACATGTAGCATATTGTTTATATTGCTAGATTGTTTTACAACGAAATAATAAAATTACGAAGATAATAAAATTACAAAATTAGAAAATTATGATAAAATAAAATTAATATTTTTGTTGACCCAATATACATTTTTATCCTATGTTAAGAAAGCTTACTACGCCTAAGAATATGAATATAACATGTTTCTTAAATTTTGTCGGTAAGTAACTATGTTTAAATAAGTAAATATATGTAGATGCAACAGTACTGTATTAATAAATAAATTGGTAGGATTAAATATTTACACTTTCTCTAAAATGTATTTGAACTTTAAATTTCTGATTTTACCCACTACATTTATCATGTAATCCGCAAGCTAAAATATTGATTCTGTAAAATCATGAAGCTGCAGATATTTTTGTTTTCATAACGGATTAATTTTTAATCAACATTTAAAGGGAAATTCTACTGTCTGCACGCTGGGTTATTAACCAATCATACAAAATTTTAAATAACGCTTTTCGATAACGTTTTCAAAAATAAACGTGGAACCACAATTGATTCATAATGAATGATCGTAAATTTTTTTTCTCGTTCTTTAAAATATTTCATGAAGTTGTTTTGTGAGGTTAACGAATGATTAAAAAACGACTTTGTTTCAGAGTGAACAAAAAATAGACTTATAATAAACGATCTCAATTATTTAAACTTATACGATATTTTTTTTAACTTTCTATATTTTATTATAAAAATACTGGAAATGTTTGTAAATTGTTTAATAATATGTATTGTAAGCAGAGCCAAGCATGAATTACATAAATATTTTATTACCGTAAAATAAACGACAAGAAATATTGTATTTTCAAAAATTAAAGCTTGCTTTCAACAATATTCAATTAAAAATATTAACATTTTAAATAATAAAACTCGAGTCTCTCAAATGTGCGGAAAAATATAGAAATAGTATTTCTATAGTTCTATATTATTTCTTTATCGATTTGTACGATTCATCTGATTGCATGTGAAACATACTTGAACAATAGTGAATTTTGCTACCAAGTAACCGGATAATCGAGATTATACTGCACATTGAATCCTCATTTGGTGAAATCGATTGTTTAGTAAAATTTGATGTTTAGCGCGGCTTCGGAACGTCACTGCCACATGTTCCGGAATCGTCGTCGTTGATCCGATGGGGCAAGAATTGCCGACAGAAGACGTCGTAAAAAAGATCAGTGATAGCTTGCCAATGTGTCTCACGAAACGACCATAAATGTGAACATAAGTGGTTCAACCTTCGCTCAGTCCTCGTTACCACTGCTTTGCGAATCCACTGCCGGGACATTACTCCTCGTACCATTGGCACGGAAGCCATTTTCTCACATCTTTTCCCTTGATTCGCGAGAATTTACGACCCTTGGAAAATGGTGTACCTGTCCGGTGTCAAAGTTTCATCGGAACCATGTAATTACTTATCGGAACAGGCAATATGTTTAAATCGACTGGTTTGCTCCTCGAATGTTTTATTTCTAGACCTCAGATTTTATACATTTATGGTAAAAATAAGTCGAAGAAATACAAAACAGGAAGAGCATTAAGAGCGTATATAAGAATCCTGTATTTCCTAAATAAACCATCTGGTTTATGGCGTTAATAAATGAATAAATAAATAAAAGAAAAATTTGATATTTCTATGAAGATTTTCAACGTAATCGAGTTTCGAAAGAATATTGAACTAACAGGTTCTACGTTTACATTGTATTTTAAACTCTAATTTATATTGTTCATTCTTAAATATATATTATAATATATAATATAATAATATATATTGTAATACACAATATAATAATATATATTATAATACACAATATAATAATATATATTATAATATGTAATATAATAATATATATTGTAATTCAACAACATTTACGTTTGTAATTAATACACTGTGAATTCTTTATGCAAAATAAAAACTTTTCGCTTCAATTTTGTAAAATGGAAGTTAAATGGAAATTTGTTAAATAATATATTTAAATAATATATTTAAATAATAGTATATTAAAATAATGTTTCTCTTACATAAATGCGCAGAATCCATAGTTTAGTGATCAAACAAGTGGAAACGTTTTTGTCATCAATATTTTTCCTAAACGAAACTGAACTTAGAATTAGAATTTTTTAAATATATCGAATATATTTATAATTCTATACACCAAAAATAATGAAAACTGAAAATCTATCATATACCGTGAAACTCTCGAATTAATGTGTTCCTGTGCTCGATCGTTATTCCCTGAATCTACATTGATAATAGGACACCATTGCCTGTGAACCACTGATCTCTGTATCTTGTAACAATCAATTAACATCACATTAGTATGAGAAACAAATGATATCATACCGTGAACAATATTAATAAGCGTTGACCGTAAGTGGAGATAACCACCAACGGAGTGACATGGTGCTCCAATGCACGTTAACACAGTCCTCCATTGTACACGAATATGCTATACATATGATCACACCATGAATTTCCGAAATTCATCACGAAGTAGATGATTCCCTAACGAAATTATTTACTCTGCCTACGCGATTCCTACGGCATAAAATACACTAGCTGCCCATAGTTCCTGATTTATGGAGAGGCGAATATGGCATATCGATCTTTCAGATGAATCTCACTCCATAATGTCTCGTAATTTCGCCGCGGATCTCTATGCAAAATAAAAATTTTCGATAACGATTACGCGAAACAGAAGTTAAATACAAATAAATTGTTTCTTCTAATAATTTGAATAACTTGCAAATAGTGTAACAATATTATTAAATTGTTTCTATGTCTTCACAATTTTATATTTCAGCTATTTCATTTTTTTTTGCATAAAATTCACGGTCTGCTCATAAACGTATAAACAAAATAATTCGGAATTATTCGAACTGAAATGTTTCGCACAAAAGGCCAACCAACGGCTAACGATTACGTTCGTCAATCGATTAATTCAAATCGTCGACTATTCGGCGACTAATATGGCTTTAATCGTTTGCATCGATCAATTCAATCAACATGAAAATTTTAATCGATCGATGCCCAATACTTGTACCGCGATACGGAAAAGTCTGTAAAACCTGAAAAAACTGTACACCGGCGAACGGAAATTCGCGGAAATAATTTCGCGTATCCGTGCGTTCTAATTTACCGGGCGCCCCGTTACGCGCGAATAACAGAAATACCGCAAATTATATTACGAATGTCAGGAATCGCGGCGATATATCGATAGCGAACGCTATCATGAATGGGTGAGCGGCTCTTGGCGCCGTTTCATAGTCGAAATTAACAAGTGATATCGAGGCCCTCGCAAAACCACAACTATATTATTCCGTTTTTAGGATACCAAGGACAATTTATCGCTTTCGATAAGTTTCATTTACAGGCCTGTTTCACGGGCCCCCGTTAATTGCGATCCCGTGATTACAGCATTATCGTTGCGACTACGATCCGGATGAAAATACGATTAAATTACCGCGAGAAAAAATAAGAGGAAACGAACGTCGATCCTTCGATTATACTTAAGGCGATACTGAAACGAGAAAGTACAGTAATTTCTCTCTAATTCTCATCTTCTTTTCTCAACTTGTTCAGTTTTGTGTACAATCTGAGCGTCAATTAGGGAGAATTTACTTTAATCTTAAATTAAAAAATTAGTGGCCCATCATTTTGACGGGTTCCGCAAATCTAGCATTAAAAAGACAAGTGAAATATAAAGTTGCTATGAATTAACTTAAATCTGAATTATCTCAACAATAAATTTGGTCGGTAAACGATATATATGTAACTAAGAAATAACCTTGTTTTTACAACAACTACAAAAACGAGGCAAAAGGCTCGAATAATCGTGTCTCCTCTTCGCAATTGTCCATTTTTGTGCGCAATCTCAGCGCGAATTAGAGAGAAATTATTGTAGAATCAAGGCTGCTTGTTGCAATAATGTTCCCACGTTGAAGGCGTTGCCGAATCTTTACCTTTCATCGTGATAAAGATGAACAGATTTCGTATTAATTGTACGACGAAACTGAAATTCATTTCGTTCAAGTTGTCACAGACGAAGGAACAATTAGGGCAGCACTGTTATGAGCGAGACACTTTTATACATACAGGACAAGATAATGAACATTTTAGTACGTCATGTCTAGACTGCGGATTTTATACACTTGTGACAAAAATTCAAAACATTGGAGACATTTGAAAAATTAGAAAACACTGTGCTATTATCTTAAATTAAAATGATTAAGAAACGAAATAAATGTCTGTGTACATCCTGCGTCATGAAATTAGCGCAGACAATTTTTATTTCGCATGAAGATCCGCAGTCTAGTTACGACAAACAATAATCCTTTCAATGAAAAGAAACTGAGAAGAACTAACAAAAATTTGTGAATAAAGATATCTGAAAAATTAATGACACAAGCAAAACACGTTTAAACTTAATAACAATATTAAAACATTAACTTCTCTAATTACTATGATAAGAGGAGACAATCGCATAGCAAGCGTGACGGCGCAGCGTGAAAGATCAAGTTGAATCGTTTTCGCGAGCTATTTAAGTGCAGATTGTATTTCCTGTCGCAAAAGCGAAGGTTAAATCGATAATAGGCAAGACTTCCACGTTTCCAACAATCGTTTCTAATCATATCTCGGTAGAGTTACATTCCAAGAAATTCATATCCCGAACACATAGTATCATGGAAACTCTAATCCAGCTTGCGCAAACAACGTGTGCGCGACGCAAAGCAGTTGCGTTATGGTTGCCAGTGTGTCCTGATAACCGGAGGCGCATCTTATTATTAAGTACACATCATCTGAAACTAATCGAACGACCATCTTCCCTGAACTACGTCGAATAACTCGCGATTTCGTCGACCTCGCGATTTCGATTGTTATGTTTTAGCTGAAATGTCTTGTCTCGTACTCCAATTCACTTACTTCATTCTTTTCTTTAATTTAAGCTAAGAATCCCTTATCCCTACATCTTTAAATCGCATTCACAAATATCTTGAAATACACAATTTGTTTCTACAAGTATATTTATTTATTTCTCCATGTAACTTTAGTTTTTTTTTATTTATTTATTTCTCCATGTAACTTTAGTTCTTTTTTTTATTTAAGCTAGGAATCCCTAATAGAGTTATTGTTAGCTAGAGTTATTATTTAAGCTAAGACTCCTTATGTTACATATTTAAATCGCATTCACAAATATCTTGAAATACGCAATTTGTTTCTACAAGTATATTTATTTATTTCTCCATGTAACTTTAGTTCTTTTTTTATTTAAGCTAGGAATCCCTAACAGAGTTATTGTTAGCTAGAGTTATTATTTAAGCTAAGAACCCCTTATGTTACATATTTAAATCGCATTCACAAATATCTTGAAATACGCAATTTGTTTCTACAAGTATATTTATTTATTTCTCCATGTAACTTTAGTTCTTTTTTTTATTTAAGCTAGGAATCCCTAATAGAGTTATTGTTAGCTAGAGTTATTATTTAAGCTAAGACTCCTTATGTTACATATTTAAATCGCATTCACAAATATCTTGAAATACGCAATTTGTTTCTACAAGTATATTTATTTATTTCTCCATGTAACTTTAGTTCTTTTTTTATTTAAGCTGGGAATCCCTAACAGGGTTATTGTTAGCTAGGGTCATTATTTAAGCTAATAACCCCTTATGTTACATATTTAAATCGCATTCACAAATATCTTGAAATACACAATTTGTTTCTACAAGTATATTTATTTATTTCTCCATGTAACTTTAGTTTTTTTTTATTTAAGCTAGGAATCCCTAACAGAGTTATTGTTAGCTAGAGTTATTATTTAAGCTAAGACTCCTTATGTTACATCTTTAAATCGCATTCACAAATATCTTGAAATACGCAATTTGTTTCTACAAGTATATTTATTTATTTCTCCATGTAACTTTAGTTCTTTTTTTATTTAAGTTAGGAATCCCTAACAGAGTTATTGTTAGCTAGGGTCATTATTTAAGCTAATAACCCCTTATGTTACATATTTAAATCGCATTCACAAATATCTTGAAATACGCAATTTGTTTCTACAAGTATATTTATTTATTTCTCCATGTAACTTTAGTTCTTTTTTTATTTAAGCTGGGAATCCCTAACAGGATTATTGTTAGCTAGGGTCATTATTTAAGCTAAGAACCCCTTATGTTACATATTTAAATCGCATTCACAAATATCTTGAAATACGCAATTTGTTTCTACAAGTATATTTATTGATTTCTTCATGTAACTTTAGTTGTTTTTTTTATATTAGAGTTATATTAGAGCTATTTTTGAAATCTTAGAAATTGACCGTCGAAAAATAATTGTTTCTTTGACACTATGTCTGTCTCATCGAACAATAGAATATCGTTTCAGACATTTGTTCATATACTTTAGCAAAAGTATCTAAACATTTTCGTATCGTTGCAACAACCGCTCAAGCTTTTTGTCATGATTCAGGTGCTTTAAAAATAAACCGTACCTAATATTCGCTGTCATCCGAGCAAATTTCGTGCAGAACTTGCTGAAATATTACGCGAGATATTTCATAATAGATAGATTGATGCAATGACAGGGCATTGGAACGGAAAGCAATTACTATCATGAAACGGATCAGAAAAAGTGGAAAGATTACCAATAGTAATTACATCGGGAGGAGATGAAAAATTACCGGGAATTCCTGTGATTTCATCCAGTAGTGGATGTGTCCGAGCCTTTGCCGTTTACGACATATTAGAAGAATGGGAATTATCCGACTAACTACAAGCACTTTGCTTGGACACGACATTCGTAATACTGGCAGTTCGCATTCTTCTTGAACAAAGATTAAATAAAAAGATATACATTTGCCGTGCAGACATCGCATACATGACATGATGAAAATAATTCACAATTTGCAACAACTAGCAGGGAATTATAAAAAATTGTTGGAGCTAGTAATCATTTTCCACGCTCGATGGATGGCGAATGCTTTCCACAGCTATATCACGGATTTCATTTTCTTTTTCGTTACTTAACGCGATATGGTCTTTGAATATATATATTTCGAAGCTGCTCCAAAAAATGTTCCAAAAAATCACAGTTTCCACTGGGTGTTTTCATTGCATAAATAATTACACGGAAAAAATATATATATAATATAATTATTATGCATTATAAATATTATTATTATTATTAAATATTATAAATATAATTATTTATGCAATGAAATATATATATATTTTTTTCCGTGTAATTATTTATGCAATGAAATATATATATATATTTTTTCCGTGTAATTACTTATGTAATGAAAACACCCAGTCGAAACCGTGATTTTTTAAAAAAGCTCTCACATCGCGATAGCGACGAAAAACTAAGCCGCAAAGCAATAAAAGAATTTTGTAACCATCCATCGTATTTATCTTCTGAGGCGACTGCACTTGCATTTTTTGTTGTTTTTCTTTTATATAAAAGTGTAGAAAAAGCAGGGAACTGCGCGAATAGCGGAGGCGATTAATATGGAAACGGACGAACGTCATAAAAGATTTCGAGTTACTCGGGCAGGATGTAAAAATTTCTATTCACAGGCACATTAAATATTTCATTGACGAACAATTCGAAAAAAATACCTCGAAGGATTTTTAATTACCGCTGAACGTTTAAAAAAAGATCCCGAATTATGGCAAGATGAGAATAATTATAAACAAGGCTTAAGCATCGTCCAAGAATTATCAAAGCGAGAAATTAATTGGATACGTTCATGATCTTACGGTGTCTATTTGCAGAAAAGTTGAGCATCCTTTAACCAGTTAAGTGTCTTCGACGAGTATACTCGTCACGAAGAAATAACAATATTTCATGCCATAACGAGTATGCTCGTCGAAAACACTTAACTGATTAAAGGATGCTCAACTTTCCCGCAAATAAATCGCAAAATCAAGAACGCATCCAATTAATTTCTCGATTTGATAATTACGTTAAAACATAGGGGGATCCATCGAGCAGAAAATGTTGTTTCCACTTGAAGCATGTATTTGAAAGTTCCAAACAGAAGTGATCAGCAAAACAGCCGTAAAAGACGGCGTAGCTTCGACTTGGAAAAGTTCCGGCGAGAAAAGTTCTCTTGGCGTCCCTTTGACGGCAGCTTCGCGAAATAAGAAAGAAGCATTGTGCCCTAATTAAAATTTAGCGTTCCGCCGTTAATCGCGATCGTCATCGTGCTCGTGATGCTATGGATACTGTTCGAATTAGCATCGAACAACCGAGTCGTCGGTCAAACACGAGCACGTCGGTGACATGCATGAATCCCGGCCGGTAGTCGGGGTGGATCGCAACACCGGATAAGAATGAGAACAATGATCTCCCTCCGCCCCCTTTGTGAGAGGTGGTAATTTACGTTTTTACCGGGCGAGGGTTAAGTTGGTGGCGCAAGACAGTCTAAGCAGCGCCGGACGAGCAAGAAAATTAGCAACGTTTGCTTCGCGTAAGAGTTATGAGGGCTTTGTAGCCAAACTACTCATGAACATTAAGGGTCATTACAATGTCCATAAATCTCGGCCACAGTCCGGCGCAATATTTATGTTATCAATTCCAGCGAAACGAGTGTACTCCATGACGATGTATTTCCCTGTCCTCCTTATAGAGACTGAGACAATCCGCATCCACACGATTCATTTGTTAACTAGTCAACCAGAAACTGGTGCCACGATTTTTCACAAAAATAATTGGTGCAATGGTGTTAGGTCAAAGTTGGCCAAATTGGTTTTCCGATTTCTTGAAGGAAAAAGTGATTTACGTAAAGGTTACTTTCGGACATCATTATTATGCAATCGTAATTATGCACACCACTGTATATATTACAGTCGAAAGGTGAATTTAGGTAATTTATACGAGCATGTGAGATTTTATAAGGCTTTTTGTAGAACAGTAAAGGATTGAATCGCTTTTATGAAGCGGAAAGCAATTTGCAGAATCTCTTTCATTTCGCGTAGCGGTTTTTATTCGAAAGGGAGCCGAGATAAAAGTTGCTCGGTTTCTGTCGATACATAGAAAATTAAGAAATACTTCTGTATTTTCTCAGCTGTATTTCCGCGCGAGAAAATTACAACTCCCTTCGTTGTTTCCAGCAAAGGATTTTCCGCGATAATTTTCTAGATACGATAGAACAAAAGTCAAAAGTCACAACTTCTTTTTGCCTATCGTTTTCCACTAATCGTGTGCACCAAGATTATATTTATAAACATTCCTTACTTTTATTACAAACAAAATCGCCCCTGATCGTCGAATATATTCGTGTCTTCGCTGTGCCACTTTAATCTTCGCAACCCAATTTTGCTTCCTTCCAACGTTAACTTAAATTAATTTTGGAAGAAGTATTTCTCACTTCCGGCAGGACTATTTCTTAATCTGAATAAGTCGGTTGGCATCGTGCTGTGTTTTTCTTACATTGAAATCATTCCCAGAAGATTAATGTAACTCTTATGTGCTCCGAAAAAATTCGCAGAGATTCGGCATTTTTTCGTAGAGAACGGACGAAGTATTAAGTTGGCTTTGGTAGATGGTCTTTTGCTCCACAAAAATTGAGCTCTTTTCGTGAAACATTATTCTGTGTAATCGTGCACCGAGACTAAGATAGATATGATGTCCATTCACATTTTGCAAACTTTTATAAAAAGAACGACAGTGGACAATGGAAATGTAAAAATTTGTTCTTCATTCTCTTCGTCACTTGGATCTTAAATTTTAGAAAACTTCACATTCGACTATTAAAATGAATTGAACCTTCATAATGATGATCATTCTTTTAAAGCAATGAAAATATTAAAGCAATTTGAAGACATCTATGTGTTATCTTCAATTCGTTGAAACTATTAAATGAAGAAAGAAAATATTACTTGTCTCATCTTTGCTGCAACTGATGAAGTTGAGTTTTATTTTATACAAAGATTCGCAGTTTAATGATGTCTTTTAGTCATTCCCCATATAATTTGCTTGTGCACATACTCATCCCACAGATTCAGTTCTAGATACTAGTTCTAATTTTAGTTTTAGTCTTAGTTTTAATGTTAACTTCACTCTTCACTACATTGTCCATACATCTTGTATTTTTTCTTGTGTAAATGGGCTGTGATGCAGCCCCTACAACAATAGTAATAACAACAATAATAATAATAACAATAAAATTGTACCAATATAAAATACGTACAAATCAGTTGCAACCGACTAAAACTATTTAAAGAAAGAATTACCTGTCTGTTCTTGCAGTCGACGAAGATGTTTATTTCGCATAAACACATCCAAACTTCGGTAATTACATACCACGTGAATTTCCAACACGGGAACGACGTACCCGCGACGAATCAGTGAACCACCGCATGAAATAACATACGGGCAAAACCGTATGCACACGTAGGACGCGAAAAATGACTTCACCGTGTTCGCAACGATATGAAAGAAGCTCGCGCACGTAACAGTGAAATTAATTCGCAAAGAAAAGCCACGGCAAAGACGCGGCAAACACGGTCTCCGCCTAACACGAATTTATAAATAATTTATAGAATCGAGACGGTAACAAACGCGTCTAATGAATTCGCATAAAGGTTCGAGCCTTAAGAAATCCGGGAACAATGGCAGTCCTCTCCCGGCGAAACACTAACGATATTTCAAGCCCGACAAAGAAAAGTAATCCATATTTTCGCTCGGTACGCTTTCATAGCCCGGCGTCGGCGCGCGTTTTCTCATTTTCCGATTACCAGCCGGGGAAATTTCATTTACCTCCGTTTACATCGTTTTCTGTGTCAAGGCTTTAATTGCGTTCCAATGAACTCTCTAAGCAGCACAATTATAATTCAACGTTCAGCTAATCGAGTCGCTGGGCCGTGCTCGCGCAGGCTCGCTGAACGCTGTCGCGATCACGCTCACGGTTCCGGCTCGCTCGCGAGCCTGCGAAATAGCTGCGGCCACCGCGGGAATAAATCACCGGCGAGATCGGGACGCATCCGATTAAACGATTCTCGTTTATCAAACATTCTTTTTTCCTCGAACAGAGGAAGACAGCGGAGGGACAAGGGAGAGCCGCGGAAAAGGGAGAGCGAAACAGAGCGGGGGAGGGCGGGAGGAGGAGGGCAACGGGAGCTTCGACCAGAGGCAAACCAGGCACCCCGCCGCCGCGCTGCAGCTCCGGAAAGCACGATCTCTTTCCCGGTAAATGAACATCGAGAGATACCGATTCGCTATCTGCAATCGTCATTCATTTCCTCGTGAAACGAGCTCCGAGGCCGCATTAACGTTTTTATTTTCATGATAAACAGAAATTACAATTCCCTACCGGGATGTTCAGCGCCCCGCCACCGCCGGCCCGAAGCCTTTCTCTCCCGCCCCTCCGGCTCGTTTCGACTCTCTCTCTCTCCGCCGATAAACACCGAGCCAGAAACGAGTCAGGATTCCTTGATACTAGCCGCATTCCTGGCCTTTAATGCAGTAGAAAAATGTTTCCCAGACACCGAAGTAGTTGCAGCCACCGCCCGCGCCCGCGTCCACCCCCGCCCGCCCGTGCAACTAGAACCGCCCCTGGCTCCGTATCTCACGGAAATGTATGTGACGCGAGTATGATGGCGACAACGCAGGTGTAATGAATAAATCCTGAAGTTCTGCTGCTCACGGCCGCGCCGCGCTGGTTTCTACTCGGCGCGAACGTATGTACACCGCTCGCGGGAAAAGGTGGCAAACGTTTGCTGTCGTTAGACTCGCCGAGGTAGTTTCCAGATTTCTCAAATTTTGTTAACGCTGCCCGCGGCGACCGGAGGACCTCGTGTTTCTCAATTTCTGCAGTTTTACAGTCGGGATTGTTTCAAAGCCGGATTACGAAATGACGGAACGGAATTTTTTAATTGACGATTATCCGGATTGTAAAGATATATTCGCGTGGACAATACAATATTATAATAACACTCGTTAAAAATCGGAATGCGGTAATTTCTCCCTAATTTGCGCTCAGATTGCGCACAAAAGTGGACAATTTGGGAAGAGGGGATACGATTATTCGAGCTTTGCGTCTCGTTTTTATAGTTTTGTAGTATATAAAAATACTTATTGTACATAAAAAAGAACAATTTGAGAAGAGAAGATGCGATTAGTCTCGTTGCGGCTCGTTTTTATAGTCACCGATTGTCAAGAACAGTAAAAACGAGACGCGAGGCTCGAACATTTGAATTTTTAACTCTTTTATAAGTATTTGATTTTTCCTGCGTTTTTCGTTTACTATGTATGCAGTATACGTTAATATGAAGTGAATAAGTAAACATCGGTAATAAAATTGTTAGTTTTATCAAATAAAACCGTCTTTTCGATTCAATATTTTTACAGCGACACTTACTCCGTGTTTGACTCGTCGTCGCTTCGATTCTCGTGGCAAAATATCATGCAAGTGCTGATTAATGTTCCAAGCTCAGTTAAATATTAGCAAAAACATCACTTCCTTAAATAAAATTAAACAGTTGGACGAAGCGCGTTCTAAAATAATTGTACGTGTGGAACTAGATTTCAACGGCGCCGCGAAAGTGAATCAAAATTATATTAATGCGTGCCATCTTTCTGTCGAGATGTAGGTGCGCGCGTGTGTACAGGGAAGCGTGGGTGCCAACACAGACGCGTCAGAGCAACCAAAGCGAAACAATGCTTTCACAAGGCCGGTAAATTATCGCGCGAGGGGTGACATTTTCGAAAATTACAAACGGAAATGCTCGATCGTGTCCTTCTTCAGCCCTCTTCCCAGATCCCTCTTCCGTTCGGTCACTTCGCAGTTTCGCACCCTCTCCGGCCGGCGCACTTCCGCGCCACACGTTCCCCACGAATGGCGATTTAATTCGCGCGGCGTTAAATCGCGGGGCTGCAATTGGTAAAATAGCGGTCGCCAGGAATAACGAGTTCAAAGAAATCGGGTTCCGCCGCGATGAATACCGACGCGCCTGGTTCGGCGGCCATTCGGTGATACGGGGTGGTGAGTCTGTTCCAGAAATTCCTCTTTGAAACGCGTGGGACGGTGCCTTTTTTCGTCGGACTTGAAAGGGACGTTTTTCTCCTCTACCCCGTCATCTGCGCCCCCGTCCTCGGCGAACCGGCTGCTGCCGGCTAATTTTCAGAGGAGTACAATTAACTATTTCGCATCGGATTGCGTCTTGCTCCAAAGCATTTGCAGGATTGAAAGGGAACTTTCGAATATCCAGACTCTTCCCGGGCCCATTGTCTCGGTCGCATTGGTGCGTGGCCGATGCGTTCGCGGGGATATGATCCGTGATTTCCATGGACAATCAGCTGATTCCCAAGGTTTTCGATACGACAATCCGTCCCAACAATTATTTCTTATTTCGAATATCTTTTCAATCGAACCACCAACCGTGCCGTTCGTACGAACGTTCCGTTGCCGAATTCTCTGATCATTTCTACGTGATCCCTACGTAATTTCCATTTAAACGCTCGCCGAATTATCGAGACAGACGACTCAACCGAACACGTCATGCTCGCAAACTTCGGAAGTGCAATCGAAGATCTACAAATTCAAACGACCAATGAACCAATTATATAGGAAATATTGAACAGACCAAGTAAAAAAGAGTGCAATAAGAAAAATTACTGCGGTAAAAAAAATAATAAGGAAGTAGTATTAGCATGGATCCCATCTTATGTGCAACGAAATTGCAGACAATACGGCCTAATTCGCTTCAAACATATCTTCGTCCAATGATAATAATAGTGCAACTTTATGCAAGGCTTCGAAAGTTTTCTAACGAGAGAAATAATTGAACGATGATACGATTACTCGAAAACCCATGCATCTTCAAAGAAACGACATGTATGAAAATACTCTATTATCTAAATTCAATAGACGTGACAAAACAATTGCAACCCGTCTGAGAATAGGTCACACGAGAATGAACCATGGCCATCTGATGCGATACTCCGAACAAGTGTCATCACTGTAACGTCGACATAACTGTTCAGCATATTCATCGAGACTGTTCAACATTAAGAAACGCAAGAAGAAAGTTCCATATTCTAGCAGACTTGAAGAAAGCTCACAGTAACGAAGGACAACTGGCAATAATTCGATTCATTGGTGACGTACACCTGAGAAATCTCATTTAAGTAATAAACCTCGATTATAAGAGAAATCTCTCTTATATATATATATACAATAATATGGACACAGAATAATCGCTAAAATAACCTGTGGTTTGTAGATATTTTTCTCGTTTACGATGACTTAATAAAATTGTTGTTTTGTTAGGAAAGTTATTGAAGAAATTTGAAATCAAATTTGAAAAATGAAAGTTATCCTATTAATTTAGTTTTCCTGCATCAGATAGGCGTATAATATAAAAATGTGTAACGAAAATGTATAATAAACAAGAAAATAAATATATTTTCGTCCGTACATTATATATTCATACACCTTCGTAAGTATACCATATCCAAACGCAAAACGAACTTCGGGATAAAAAATGATAGCGGATAAAAAATGTCTGTCACTAGTAGACATTCATCGTTATTCAGTAATTCAGTAATTGTTCAGCAATTGCAAGAGACCAGAGCTAAATAAAAATGTACTTCTTCGAATAGTTTCAATCGATTGAAAATAATATAACAGTATTCTTAAATTCAATATTTTTAATATCGTGTATTTCCCGATGAAATCCGCTGTCTGATCGAAACCCAGGCCTCCTTTTTCTACGTTATTTAATCGGCGATAGGATACTATAACTTCTTAGTTATGTATTAGTTATGTTATTTTCAGTTTGCCAAAACGAATTGGACATCCGAGAAACTTCCCTTGTCAGACATCTTCCCCGAAACTACCCCGAACCTCAGGTTATCCACTCAAGTCGATATTTAGAACACTTTTCAGCGCAATGATTAATTAGCCCCTGGTGCCGATAAAACGCAAACAATGGGAAGGAAACAACGAATAGAATTTCACGCTCGGAATATTGTTCGGCGTATCGATTTGTGATATTAAATAAATTCCCTCGCTGCGCGTTTTAATCGTCGGTCAATTACCGTTGAAACGATTAACGCACGGAAGAGAAATACTTTGCCCGGGCCGGGCTCCCTTTATACAATAAAATATTATTTCCATATCATTAAAACTTGACAACGATATTCAAGCTGCTGCCGGGCGCCTGCTACTTCCTGACCCGGTCCGAAACATTTATGCAAATGACCTTCGGGATAGCGAAAGAAAAAGAAGGAAACCGAGGGCGAGTCCGGCAGGGGTGGAGGGAAAGAGCGAGAGAGCGAGAGAGAGAGAGAGCTTGCAGTAACACAAAGCAACACGTAGACATACGGATTATCGATGTTTGCCCCTCGAGCGGAAAAACCGTAAACCGCAACGCAATCTAACTTGGTCCGAAACAGCACCGCTGCACACGTGTATGCGCCCGCGGAGAAAAAGAAATTAACTGCTCATTATCGGTGAACCGAAAATAAGCACGGGGAAAGTTTTTACGGACTGTATTGCGGCCGCGCGTTCCTTTCGAGAGCTTACAACGATTTCCAAAATCTCGCTATTCAGAGAACTGTTGCTCCTTTTCATTTACGCCGCGGTGCACCGCGTCCATTCGAGTAATCTCTTACCGGACCCGATGGTAATCCTTCCGGTGGAAATGTGCGTTGCTCTACGACACGCCGCGCGGAATTTTCGAAAAATGTGTCCGGCTGTGCGAAAATTTTGCCCCCGGCTCGCAATTAACGTGAAAGCTGACGGGAAACTAAACGGCTAATCTTGTCAAGATTTTCCGTGCAGTGCGCGCGACGCAGTATTAGCTTAAACGGGTGCACGAATCAAAGGTATTCAAACCTTTTTGAGTTCGCGATACGGTTTAGAGCTAGTTAGGTTTCCGCGGCACGCCGCACGGTGGTCGGATCTTCTCCGAAAATGGAACAGAAATGAAAACAAAAATCGTTTCGAAAGTGGAAAATTTGTATGTGTACAGTTTCATTCATTTTTTTCCATTTCTTTATTTTTAATTATATCGTTTTTCTTCAACATTTTTTCCCCAACGCAGTGATTGCTACAAGTAATTTAACATTTTTGTATGATCGCAAAAATCGTCGATAGTGCAATACTCCGAATGCATTTTTCTCTCTTACGTATTTTTTGTACACATGTGCATTAATTTCTACGCGAGAAAGTGTAATAAAAATATCAGGTTTGCAATTCCATTAAATTATGGATCGAAATGCGAAAGGTATGTTAATCCAATGCTACGAAAAGTAGAATTAACAGACGTATTTTAAGATAATCGCGCATAGAGACAGGAAAAACCAGCACCGAGATCAAAACACCCGGCCGAGGCAGAATCTCATTTGCCAAAGCAAACATTAATAGAAATTGGGAAGAGGTAAATTTCAGGAACGCCGAAAAATTCCCATGGTATTTATTCCGTGCAAAGTAAACGGTATTCGGTTTAAAGATACTTTAATGGATCATTTGAAATTATATTCGGCAGATCAGGACGATGAAAATTGATTGTGTCTGCGGGACAATACCTCGGTTTCATATCCCGCCTTTGAAATGGCCGCTCACCTGATATCGAATGCAAATAATGCGAAATATTAATACGTTCGTACACAAATGTACAAGAACTAAAATATGATAAAACACCTCGTTGTAAGCCCATACTTGTTACCTGATTCACGGCGACAGAAATGTTTTCGCTTCTATACATTACAATGACAATAAAACGATTTTTGTTAAGAATACAATTACGGACATATACTGCAGATTTTATGCAATATAATAAACTTTATATTATACAATATAGAAATATTCGAAGTCGATCGTGAGAAACGGGAATTCAATAAAAGTGAATCTTCTGTTTCAATAATTTTAATAAATCGACAACTATTCAGTTTAACATTCACAAATGTTTAAATTATTTCATTAAAAATTGCAACAAATTATTTAAATGTTGATACATTTACGATGCATCTTGTAACTGGACTGCAGATTGTATGCATTTCTGACAAAAATGGGTTAATCAGATACGAAACAGTAAAAACGTTTAAAGTATTTAAATATACAGTTGCAGTATTTTCAACTGAATAAAATTCTCAAGAAACAAGATCATAATCTACGCAGCTCCTGCGTCTCGTAATTAATACAAGACGATTTTTATTTTGCACAGAAATCCACAGTCTAATTATAACTAATAATTTCCACTTGAAATAGTCTGTTTCGCGGACGCGAAAACGACTTGGACCAGCAGTATCGTGACGTGGAAATCAACACAGGCTATCGAAGGGTATATATTTATACCGTCATGTAAAATGCAATCGAGAGGACGGTGGAGAGCTCGGGAAGTCCGTCGAGACGAAAAATTTGATAACAGACCGGGGCGCCTTAACGCGCTTTCAGCAGTTCTCGCCGGGCCGCGGAAAAAGCCGAGCCTCAGAAGAAGTGGATCACGCTTGATGTATGTTCCGACATGTCGAAAAAACGTGCGGACTGCATTGGAAATTCGCGAGGCGCCGGTGCTCGGTCTGGAACGGAACGGAACGGAACGAAACAGCATCGAGATTTATAAGGTCGATTTTGTACACCGGCGAACAACGGGTCTAACGACTCGCGAAAGACGCAGGAACGCGCCCCACGCTAATTCCTTCCTGCGTGTGTTTCGCGCATTTCGGATGCTAGTTCAACAACTACTCCCGCCGAGGAACAGCGAAGAGGTTGGGAAGCGGAGATACGAAGCGCCGCGACAGTTTTAACAATTAATGGAATTAACGGTTAGACGGAAGCCAGTTAAGCGGCTGATTTATCCTCCTCGGCTTACGGATTTTTTTCTCGGCCGGGAAAGCCCGCTGACGGGATCCAGACACTGCACTCGGAAAGTGCTTGGTAACTGTCGGTAATTGAATAATTGTTGCAGGTATTAACCATTTGCGGAAAACGGGGCGTTCTCTTTCCGAACGTTTCTGCGAATGCTTTTCACGTATCAGCTGTACTATATAAACTAAATCAGTTGTTTTCATGTTTTGAGTTCTTTTTATGTTAATGAAAATTATTAAGGGTTATTGCGTTAATAAGAAAGATTTTGTTTAGTTTTATAAGAAGCGCTTGTTCGATTCTTACTTTTTTTATATTTAAAAAGTACGGACACTCGAACTTTTAACAACGATACAGACACGGAGTCTGTCGGATTCTTGCCAAAATATATTGTTTATAAGATGAATACGATATTAATCTCTTACGCGAAAATTAATTATAACATGTATTGCACATTTTTTATTGCAAAATATAGCACGGTTACACGTAGAAGAAAGAAACAAAGGAAAGCAAGCGCATCCTTTTTATTTGGTGTAGAAACAGCAGCAAGATAATAATTTAAGAAAATATGGTAAATTTAAGGATTTAACGAATAGAAAAAATATCAAATGGATTCCAATTGTTTGGAAGTCAACTACGCAAAATGCTTTTTAATATTCTATGGAATTAATTCAGAATGACATTTATATAAAATACAACATATGATAAAGTATTAGCACTTGTTCAATGTTATTAAATTTCAGATAATATATTTCAAACAATATTTCAAACAACACGATTTTTAATTCTTGTCATTCGTTCTCTCCACTGTTTGCTTGGCAAAGTAATCCATAATAAAAATCAGATCAATTACGGTACGAAATAAAATAATTTATTATTTAAGATTACTCCAAAAAAGTTCGAAAAGTGCATACTATCTTTGCAATGAAACTTTGAACGTTCATTAAAGTTGAACAGAATAAACTGCGGATCTCATAGAATTGTAGCGACATATGCGATTGGATGTGCAAGCGATAATGACATGCACGAACAATTGCTTGTCATATTTTAATAATGTGTGTGATCTCTGCTATCAATGTTTCATAAAAATATCGCTGTATTGCTGCATCGCTATGCGCCTGATACGATTAATTAGACGCCCATATCACCAACATAGGCACCTCAAATTTAGCGAATGTTGACACACATGAAACATTAGACGTCCCAATTTATGTGAACCATTCGAATTTGAATTACAAATCTATTCAGGACATGGAAATTATTATTAACGACTATGTGTCATGCTGTCGATAAACCAAAATTTCACAGAAAGAAAATCGATAGGTCCATGTTGCCGGTGCAACTTAGGAACGTATAGTTGTCGTCAATTGTAAAAAAATATCACTAGAAACACAAGCTTCGAGATGTCAGAGCGTTACATTAACTTCTCCAAAAATTCGTATCAATTTAATTCCCACTCATTATACGCACAGATAATTTGAATAATTCGACGATTGCCTTCGCGCGCGATGGAATATCGATCGACGAACTCCGGCGAAACACGATTTTTCTATTCGAGATCCCATTTAGGCAAATTCCAGCGGCTGCGCGGGATTTCACGGCGATATTAATGATTTTCGTAAACGTTAAATGAAATTTCACCGTGCGATGTATTTGTCCTTTATTCCGTAAATGAAATCGTAAACCAAGCAGAATAATCCATTCTGTTATACGCTGATACTATTATATTATACATCACACTCTATACCTTAGAATTATGTGTTAAATAGTACATTATCCATTATTAACGCATTTACCGGCGACCCCATTGTTAATGCATTATCGAAATATTAGTAATGACCAAGCTGGAAGCCAAGGCTGCGCGATTTATTAACATCGTCTACTGTTTCAGCATTTTGTAAAAAACAAAAATGAAACCGTGATTATTTTTCATTGAAACGATTTGACAACCCGCGGATATTTTTTCGAAAATCCCGAAGCGGTAGATAAATTCTGCGATCGGTTTTGAAGTCAGCGTGTCAAAGTCCACGGATAATGATGTATAACATGTCATTAAATATATAAAAGTCCAGCTGCGCGTGGTTATATTGGATACATCAAAATTTTGTTGGAATATTTCTACTTTTACGTGAATTTTCAAGGTTAAAAAATGTTCGTACTACGTTCTTTTTATCTTTCTCTCGTTCTACATCATTTACGTTATATCTACCGAAGGATCGAAATGACATTCTTTTTTAATTTATAAGTCATTTAAAAGAAGACAACGTTTTATGCGCTTTTATATATTTTCCAATTTTATGAACAGTGTACACGTGTTACTTACTCATTGTTTCTCGCAGTGAGGAAATTCTGTCTTTACGCCACGATCACTCAAATCCACTCATATGTAGATATACTATTATACATAAAATTATACAACAAAGCGACAAGAAAGAAGAAATTACATGCTTTACACAATTACATATTGCTTCACATAATTTGCATAATTAATATTGCTTAATGATAATGCTTAAACAAACTGCTTTACGTAATTAATTGTTCACGTACCTTGGAAGAAGTCACGCAAAATTTAAACAAACAAAAATATACTGAAAATGATGAATGATTACAAGAAATGCGAAACAAGTCAACTTTGACGCCCCTCAGTGGTTCTAATGTTAACGTAACAAAAAATGGGGTACAGCTTTATCTCATTTCTATCGAAAGTTCTTTGACTATAACAGAACATTATCATTTCACCCCATTACCGTGCCGTCAGGTGAGCCGTGGAAGAAAGCGGTTTCGAATGCCGCGCATTCGAACTTCACCATAAATTACGGAAGATCCGAATGCCATCATTATTTAGAGCCGGCAAACACATGCATCGTCCCGTGAATTATATTTCAAAGCCGTCGAAGCATAAATACGCGGCGGAGGACTGGGAAATTTTACCGTTTTGTTATGTCTGGCGTATATTTCCTTGGCAGCGGCGGCTAGAGGGAACGCGCGCCGCGCGAGCCTCGCCGGGGAAACGAAGAACATTTTCCAAGGAAATATAAAACGCGTCGAAACAAGCCACGCGTAACGCCCGTGTAAATCAATTCCCGCGTTATTTTGCCCGGCGGTCCTTCGCGATTAGAGGGCCCGCACTAATTGCTCTATTATCGTAAATTACAAGGCCGATCGGGGAGAGCCTGTTAGAAAGACGTAGCTCACCGGACAGAATTTTAATTTCGCGAAGGCGCCCCGTCGTCGTCGTCCTTGGTCACGATACTTCCCCGGCTATTTGCTTAAATGCTGCGTGTGGATTCAAGGAACTTCCCGGCTTGTATCGGTTGTTAGCACACCCCGGGAACTTCGTGGTCTTCGGGGGAAGTTCGTAGAGACTCGCTCGAAATTAGAAAACGCAAGATCGGCCGGATTCTAATGGAGTTTTATTTTACTCCGAATTTATCTAAAGCGTTAACGGTCCAGAGAGGAGAGATATCGTTTTAATTTCTTTACATTCGGCCGCGGAAGTGCGAGTCGCCGGGAACTTTCCAGTGAATGCAGTAAATTCTCTCTAATTGACGCTCAGATTGCAAACATGGCCACAAAAATGGACAATTTCGGAAGAGGAGATACGATTATTCGAGCCTTGCGTCTCGCTTTCATAGTTGTTGGCAATCGGTAATTATAAAAACGAGCCGCAAGGCTCGAATAATCGTATCTCCTCTTCGCAAATTGTCCATTTTTGGGCGCAATCTGAGCGTGAATTAGGGAGAATTTACTGTACAAATAAGCTGGCTTTATGTTGCCATAAATTGTAAATGTTTACTGAATTAGCAAAGAGAAAAGTCATTTTAGAAAGCTTCGCATAAAGAGAAGAAGTAGTTGTGTTGAAAAATATATACTTTCTATTTATAAATAAATTTTTGTAACAAGATTATAGCGTATCTGCTTTCTTTTTACCCATTTACTATAATATAATATCGTTTCTCCAGAAAAAAAGTTACTGAAAACACCGCGACCTAATAAATTTAGATATAAATCTGGCGGTAAATTTGATCTTTTGATACACAAATAAAGAAATTTTCTTTTGGATGAAATATGACCCGGCTTCCAGCTTTCGTCCGACTACTAAACCTTTAATCATCCTACGGTTAAAATATCAGCTTGTTGCACGTGAAATGGCGGATTTATAAGCATTAGATTTGCGCATACGAAATATCGGATTTTTGCTACGTGTAAAAATGTTCATCCTCCCGTTTACGTTATGTTCTTGTTTATGGCACAGACTCTTTTGTGGTCTTATCGTGTATCGCGCCAGAGTCATATTCTGTTGAAAGGAATTCTTTCAAAATTCTGTATTTTTGTCATTTATTTGAAGTTTTGTGTGAACATGAATTCTGCTGATTTTCGCGTAATTTTTTTACAAGCCGTGTTTATTCATTCGAAAGGCCAGATTTTCTTTAAAAACGGCATTTATACGTTGAAAGCTCGTCTGGAAAAATATGTCGAAGTAAACGGGTCATGCGCTGATAACATAAACATGTTTGAAAAAACGATACGATGTTTTTACCATTCATTTAAAAATCCGACATTTCATGCGCATGAACTTAATAAATATTCAAACGTAACTCTGTCGTAGAGAAGTTCTATTGATAAAACTAAAAACCTCCGTCGCATTCTATACACAGGCGTCAACGAGTCACAAGTGATTTTATTCCCATTTCGAATAAGTTTGTATCATTCATAATTATCGACGATCTGTTTCGGGCAACCACGCGGTTCGTTTTGGAAGTTAAAATATCCTACTCGAAATTTTTGAAGCAATCATTGCGCGATGCGTTCGTTAACCGTACCTGTAACGAACGCTTTATTAATATTTCGCACTGCTTCCGTGGCATTGTGCCCCAATTGAAATTCGTACGAATAAATAAATCGAATTTCTTTCGTTATTTCTTTAGAAATAACCTTTCGCTTTTTATCGTTATTTCGTTCATTTCGTTCAGTCGTTTATTCGCGGAAAAAGCCCTTTAATGCAAGAGAAAATATATGGAAAAAAAGAAAACCAAAATACAAAAGAAAATAGTTTTATATTTCCTAGGGACTGTTTTTATATTATATATATTATATTATATATATTGTATTGTATTGTATTATTATTATTGTATTATATATATTGTATTGTATATTATATATACAATTATATCTGTTTCTATCTGTACGAAGTTAGCATGATTAATCATTCTATTAAAACAATTTTGAGATCCGTATGTCGCGCGATGCTTTATAGGATAAAATAATGTGCGTTTCCTTAAATATTTCAATGGTGCACAGAACAACTGAATAGTAACCGAAGATGAAATATGATCTCTGATTATATTACTCGCAAACAAAATATCGATCATTTTTCTTCTATCGTGCAATGTTTGAGGATTTCTATTTTCAAGTGAGTCTTCACAGTCGCGCGAGTCAATTAGGGAATTCTAAGTTTATCGGTGTTGTTGGAGGATTTAGAAGCTCTATGAGCAAGTCCCAGAGAGTTGAGACTATTTTTTCACAGACGATCTTTTCGTGATCCACTTTGAAAGACACGTTAACACTGGAAGTACCGAGCCATAAACACGATTAATGTATTCTTCTCTTTTATAATGACAAGATTAAATTTACTTAAACTTCGTATAATTTCTATTGTAGTATATGCTTGAATGGAGAAAATTATCTAACAATTTATCATAGGAATATTTTTAAAACGTCGGGAAGCGTAAAAGGAAAAGTCAGAAACCAGTCATTTTAATCGGTTTGGTAGTTCTAGTGTTAAAAGAGAAAGTAATACAGAGATCTTTAACATGATTAAATGTGATTAATTAAATACCAGTTGGAGTATCGTTATAAACCAGATTATTTTTCTTGTTATTAAATCTAACAGTATAATACATATCTAGATCGAGGGACAATTTATTTAACAAGCACCATTCCTGTCAACGTTCATTTAGAATTAACAATGCAAATTGGAGCTACAGTGATAAATCCTGAAATCGTCGGCATTACGACTTCAATTTGACGCAAAGTTGTCAACTAATATTGCATGCTGCGGGAACATCAGAGTGTAGACAATAACATATCGCATCACATTCGGCATCGAACAGTGTCATTTCGTCAAAATTAAACGAGACCTATCAATTTGGGAAACCACCGTTTCATGTGCAACGATGGCTCCGCGCAATTTAAATTTCACGTCTCTCTGCTTCTTCGCCGGCGTGTTATCGATCTCCTAGAAAATCTAATTTGCCATTGGAACGCTGGAAAAATTAGCGAACGATTTACGATCAACGCCGATCCGTCATATTAACCGAGACAATTGAAGCACGCTCGGCTGTTTCACTCGCGTCTCCGCAGAAACATAGTCGTACGGCAGATTCTATCGTAACGGCTCGCCTCACCTGAAACCAGCAAGTTGTATTTTATCTGTTATTTTAACAGTTTAATGGAATACAGTTTGCAGCGCGAGTTTCGACTTAAAGATTTTGTGATGTTTAAAAGCAGAACGTTGCATTCTTCGTTTCCGCGGTAAAATGCAAATCTGTTTTCAAATATTTGTACAACATCTGAGATATCAAAACAATTATTAGCTGTTACACCAACCGGCTGGTATTTTAGTGTAAAGTCGACCGTGCCCGAACTTATTTCATCTACACCCTGGCAATTAGTTTTCGACCACACGCAATTATACAAAGTTAACTGGAAACACCTTATCGTACGTAATAGCGTATCGTGAAACTTGTTTAATGTAAAGTCGAAACACGAAAAATAATTATGACGTTTGTTCATTATTATACGCGAAAAAATAATGGTCGGACAAAACGATGCTTGGAAGCAAGTGTTTAGTCGATGGAAAATCTGTCAAAAAGTATTGGACCATGTCAATATTTAATTAATCTAATGAACGTGCAATTGTAACCGATTTTATGCGTCTTCGCATGATTTCTATTATTAATTATCGCATTTTGTTGCGATAATTTGCTTTGCGACGTTGATTTTTTGATTTGACGTTTTATTCGATAAAGTTGCTTATTATGCCCAACCAAAGTCACAGTAATTGATCATCCCACAGTAACATCGGTTCCACTGCCCTATTCACTGGCCACTACATTGTCAGAATTTTTTAAATAACCTAAAATCTGACATGTTTTTATTAAAGCAATAAAACAGTGTACGAATAAACGCGATGAACAATGAAATATCAAATTTCTTAACAATTATTTTCTGTTATTTTACGTTATATTAGACCAATTTAACGATACCATGCGATTTTTTTGTACATCATGCACTACTATACGTATCGTTTTATTTTTATATTTCTATATTTCTGTATCGTGGCTTTTCTGTAGGCTCCCTTATACGAATATTTATTTTTATAATATTCTGAGATATTCAAACGTTCTATTATATTATTATATTATTTATTATTATATTATATAATTATCATTATATTATTTACATATATTATCACCTGGTAGAGAATTCCAATGAAATTTTTCGACAACAGAATGTTTTCATATCAGAATATTGCAAAAATAAACCTTCGGATAAAAGAGTCTATTGTATTTCCTGTTCACTTCGTACGATTGCGTTTTAAAGAGAATTGAATTTTAGTCTTGATTATTTGTAGATTGCGTAGATCGTTGATATAGCAATTAAATCGCCTGCAATTAAACAACTGCAAAATATTTTCCAGCCACGTATCAACAGTCCACTAACAAACACTACAAATAAGAACCCAGCTGCTCTTATAGACCCTTAGAGCCTAAAAATATCAACACTTTTTCAATGGGGAAATCGTCTACGCGATATTTAATTTAGCAAAAATATTAGAATTTGATTATGTCCAATGGACAAATGTTAAAGTAATAAGTGTCAAAATTAAAAAATTTTGTTTCTTCTTCTTAAAATATTCTATGTGCCAATGGAGATGCAGTAGTATACCATTTAGATATAATATCTTGGTTACGTATGAAGATAAAAATAAGACCGCGATCAAGAATCTTAATTATTTCATGAAATCGAAGTACTTTATTCGATTAAATAAAAATTGCGAAGCAAAGTTGTATACGACATCAATTACTTTTTTACCATTCTTATCACTTGCGAGTCTTAATAAAATTAACCACATTAAAGTTATTATTAAAATTAACCCACACACGGGTGACGCGGCAGTCAATGGTTTGAAGATACTAGTGTTTTCTCTTCCTCCTAGAAAATGAGATTTTTGACACTTGCCTTGTTTTCTACAAAGCCGCCTCTAAATAAAAGAAAAAAACGTACCGGCCGAAATTATCACAAAAATACTAAACGCATCACGAAATAACAGGAGCCGCGGCGACTACCGTGACAACATTGAAGCCGACAGCATAAAATACCGAGGATATTGGTCTTCGTTAAAATGACACACACGAGTCAAGAAGGAAAGCGTTCCCTTTGCTCCGGTAGAAGTAGAAAAGTCGTCAAACAGAAACCGTGTACACGGCCCATTGACCGAACCTATTTTGCGCAAACAGAACGGAGGGGTTTGGCGTTCTACTTAAAAAGGAGGACGGAAGTAGAAAACCTAATAAAAAAGGGAAGGGGAAAAAAAGGAAACCAGAAGAACTCCGAACGAAGTTATTGTTCAGCCGGATACATTTTGCTCGAACGAGCGTGTTATAGAGGGACGGCTTGGCGCGCGCGTGCCTCGGTGTGTACAATGTGTCTCAATTAAAAAAGATAACGAAGACACCACGGCAGAAGTACCAATCCAATTATTCCCGCCAGCATTCCGCCATTTATTTCGGTGCCTAAGGACGGCACGCGCGCGCTGTTTTCCTCGCGTCTCGATGCACACTTCGAAAAAACCGGTCAACAATTTTTCCCGTACGTTTCTTTTTCTCTCTCTCCCTCTCTCTCTCTCTCTCTCTCTCTCTCTCTCTCTCTCTTTCAATGGCAATGATGGAGAGAGAGAGAGAGAGCGCGAAATAGAGAGAAAGAGAGAGAGAGAGAGAGAGAGAGAGCGCGAAATAGAGAGAAAGAGAGAGAGAGAGCGAAATAGAGAGAAAGAGAGAGAGAGCGAAATAGAGAGAAAGAGAGAGAGAGCGAAATAGAGAGAAAGAGAGAGAGAGAGAGAGAGAGAGCATCGAGCCAGGCCGTTGTCCGCCACCAACGTGGAAACCACTCGAGTCCGACGGAAAAATTTGAAGAATGCCGGAAACTTCCGTTTTCGCAACGCGCCGTGCCGCGGCTTCCACTTCGTTACGTGGCGCCGCGCCGGAACCCGTTGCCTCGAAGCGTTCCCGTTTAATTAAATTAATTTCGCGTCAACGAGACTTGTGACGCCACGATGGCCGAACGCGGTTTATCTTTACGGATTAATAGCGAGATCTTCGGATCGAGAACCGTCGCCTTTCACCGATCGGATGGGACGCGGTTGTTCCAAGAAGGTAGAACCAGATAACCGTAGCGGCTCTGCTGGCGAAACTGCGTGGAATGTCCTCCTATGGGAAATTAGTTTCCTCGTTCATGAAATTATCAGTGTGTTACACCAACCTCTTCAACCCTCGACATCATTTCTACCGTCTTTTTACGATTTTTAGTCAACGCTCGTCCCTCGTAACTTCGATGTCTGTTGCTTCGGGAGTCGAGTCGAGTCGAGTCGAGTCGGGCATCGATTGTGACCACTGCACCATCTCTGGCATCTGTATTATTAATCGTTAGATTGCAGAACATTATGCAAAATAAAAATTATTTGATTCGATTGCAAGGAACGGATGTTAAATAAAAATGTATTTCTTCTTTTGATAATTTTAATAAATTGGAGAGAAAATAGCAATGTTCTTAAATTGTCCCGATTTATTTATTTATTTATTTTCGTATTTTTTCTGGTCATTATTATCATAAATGCGTCAAATCTTTATTAATCATATTTTCTTATTCGATTAGTTGTTATGATTAGTATCGATAGTTTAATAATAGTATAATTTTAAATTCGTTGCATAAATTATCGTATTTTATTTGAGTTTAATTTATTGTTTCTATTCTATTTTCTTTGATATTATATTATTCTCCTGTTTTATTTTGTCTATTTTATTTTACTTTGTTGTATGATATACGATATATGATAATATTATTATATTATTCGAAATTGTCTGCAGTTCGTAACGATCAACAGAACTTATACTAGTAACCATATTGTTTTTAGTGGATAAATAGAATTAATAATAAGACCATTTTTTTCTACACCGCAAAATATTCTTTCAGCGAAATACCTGTGGAATTGCATGTTGGTCTTACAATAAACGTAAAAGTCGCACGGTAACTAGAATAGCTACATTTACTAGCTAAACGTGCAAAATATGCAGAATTACGATGCGTAACCTAAACATAACCTCGAGGGAAAGAACGGAGTTAGCGATAAAAGCGAATGCAATGCAAATAAGATTAATAGCAAAAAGGATAAAACAGAAGAAAGCAGAAGAAATAATGAAAAATAGGAGCAAAAGTCGAAAGAAAAGAAAAACGTGAAAGAACAACGCAAACAAAAATATGAAAAAGTAAGAAAAAATTTACGTAATCGTGTAAAATCGTATAAAAATCGTATAAAATATTCGCCACCATGAAGCCATAGATAATCGAAGGTGTATTGAAAAATTGGGTCGGAAGGTTAAGCCAGTCGTGGCGCAGCCATTTGAAATGAAATTATTTTTCATAATTAATCGGCAGGTTTACTCTGTGTAATAAAGCAGAAGAATTTTTAATAACATTAAACGATTTTTTGGTGAGAATTTGGAAAAAAGAAACCAACAGATGGCCCACCCTTTACTAATGATATTAATAGAATGAGTCGGTAAGAATCCGTCGATGAGCTTGCACGCTTATGACGGTTCATTTGGAGTCTAGAACGGGTAGTTCATTAAGCCGGAATTGTAATTTAAATTTAAAATGAATAATGCATTCGAAATTATTGATTAAATATGAATCTCCACCGTGGAACAACTTTTCGCGGATTTTTGTATGCTCCATTCCACTCGAGCGATGCTGCGAAACGGTTTTCCAAGATCGAAAGTGCGAGCCACATTCCAGGCTATTATACCGAACGAAAATATTTTATTTCGTCGCGTTTAATGCGTTCTGTCTCTCTCTCTCTCTCTATCTCTCTCTCCCTTCCCGATGCCTCTATTCGCCGAATAACCAGGAAACTATGTTTGCAGCACGACAAAATATTATTCGTTGACAGGAAATTTCTATAACGGCCAGGGGTTGTTAAAGGCCTCCTCAAATCTGTGCATATTTTCATACTCTATTTTGCAAGCGAACAAAACCATTCATTTCTATTACAACGGTTGATTTAAGTAAAGACGGCGAGTTCATTTCGTTTACTTTTCAGCGAATGAAAACGTTGCATCCAGTGTAAAAACAATTCTGTTAACAAACGCGCGGTTTGTCCGGATTCGTTTTGCCAGGGGATACTGTTTTCGTTGGATTTGTCGAGGTTCATCCCGTGTAATCGTTCGAAGCAAAATCGTGTTCTCTGCTCCGAAAATAATATATTTTATTAATCGAGACACATATACAATATTATAGACTGAAAGTAACTTGTACATTTTTGCTGACATTCAAACAAAAACCGAAACGAAAAGCTGTATATTTCCGTTCTGCATTAATTGTAATATTGAAATATACAAATACGATGTTCTGTTAAATCTTTGTTTAAATATCAACAAAAAAATGTAAATGCTACTTTGAGCCTATAATTACTCACACCACTGTACGTTGCTGGTCAGATTTTATGTGTGAGAAACCGAACTGATCGCATACTTTTTCTGACTAGAGTCGAAAATCTCAGAACTCGATGTTAGCTTGACCCAAGATTTTGTTACTTTTTCCATAAAAATAATAAATAAATAGAAATTTGACGAGTAATAGAATAATCAACGTTACGCGCTCCAATAGCAAATTTTAGGAACCAAACAAATTTATCATACTCTAATTTAACCCTCGCAAAGTGGTGGCTAGGTCAATTTTGGCCTATTTGAATCGTTCCCTTAATTACTCAATTTTCGGTAATTACATAAAATAAATTGCTGTTATATTAGGAACAACAAAAAGGCTGCAAGAAATATCTACAAAAATATGTTTTGAAAAATTGCTGAATAAAGTTTAGAATATATTATAAACATCGTCATTGTGAAAATGGTCCGCTGTCCGAGAATTAAAATAATTTTTACATAACTGTATGCATTTCATGCGTGACCAAGCATGTGACATGCAGCGTTCTTGCTTCCAACCGCAAATTTCTTCGCTCAACCCTGTGGTTACAAGGAAAGAACGACGCGTGTCATAATTTCAAAAAATTAATTGATCTGTAGCATGTTGGATCTGCGTATTTTTCAGAAAAACATCGTGAAAACAAATTCTATAGGCTCGACAAAATTATGCAACTTGGAACACTACTGATACGAAGCATTAATGATTTACGAAACCCGTCGAAACGACGAGTCACTAATTTTTTAACTTACGATTACAGTAAATTCTTCCCAATTTGCCTTCGGCTGTAAACAAAAATTGGGAAGCAATTTGAAAAGAGGAGATACGATTATTCGAACTTTGCACGCTGTTTTTATAATTGTTGACAATCAAGGCTCGAATAGTCATATCCCCGCTTCCCAAATTGTCCATTTTTGCTTAAAACTTCCAGCAAAATTGGGGAGAATTTACTGCATTCAGATTGTAAAGATATATTTATGAGTTATTTATTCAATATACGTCAAAATTCAGAATAAATGTTGTATTATTATTAATTCAATATGTGTAAAAAATCAGAATAAATATCGTATTGTTATTTATTCAATACACGTCAAAAGTCAGAATAAATATCGTATTATTATTTATTCGACATGTATCAAAAGTCAGAATAAATATCTTATTGTTACTTCAATAAACTATTGTATTGTCGCAAAAGTAATGTCGGTTTTCCAAACACATAGCATAGAAAAATACCGAAATTACTTTTCCAACAACCCAGTAGTATAAAACAGCAGTTTCAACGCTCCGTAAATCTAGTGTCAAATAACGATGTCTCGGAAGTGAAAATATCTGGCTTGCGGCGTAGCCACAGAATTTTTCTCAAGCGTAGCCAAAGATGTTCCACAAATCAATAACAAGTGAGTCCCTATACAAAAACAAGCCCCCCCCCCAACAAGCGATACATAAAACATCAGCGAGCATGAATCTCTCAACAGCGAACAGCTAAAAAAAAGAAAAAGATCAATTTCCCGAAAATACTCCGAACGGTGTCTTATCAATGACAACGCGTCGCGACGACCGTGAACGATCCGAACAGAGAAAAAACTGTCCGGGCGGGCACACCGAGCGACCGAACCGATTCAAAGGACGAACCTCACTGGATGCACACCGAGCGAAGACAGCGGCGCAGGGCCCCGGTGCAAAGTAAATCGGGAAACGGTCTCCAGGCGAACGGTCTCGAATATTCAGCACGTAGAGCATCGAGTAATTTCGGAGCAGGGCAACCCTCTCTCTATCGATAGGTGTTAATTTACTCACGGGGAAGCTCTCGAGGTTTTCACACTTTCGGCGAGTCTTCCATTAACACGGCCACAATCGAGTTATCGGCGGCGCGGAGGAGTTCCCGGGCGAAGCTCGCCGGAACTTGGATAGATACCCGGCCGCATCGGGTTTCGTCAGAGCGCGTCGATTCACAGAAACTTGCGAGGCGGAGCGTTTCGGCCGGACGCTCGGACAAAGCGGCACCGTTTCACCGTGGACAATGAGAAGCCGGCCGCGGTCGCGCGAGAAGATTCAAAAATCCAGAAAGCCAGCCGGAAGCGTCGTCGACGGCGGCGGCGAAGACGGCGAAGACGGCGAAGGCGAAGGCGGCGAGGAGAGGTCGGCTGGCCGCGGCATGTTTCGACAAAGGATTTATGGCAAACCTGCGACGTTGTCCCCGAAGAAGTTGATCATATCTCAAGGGCTGGCGACGCGGGCCGAAGCGGTGCTCCGTGGTACCGGAAACTCCGTGGACATCCCGGCAAGGGATGAACTTCCGGTGTCCGGGGTTGGCTAGGCCTCTCTGCGGTGTCTCGCGCACGTGATCCACGGGAACGGGCCGACGACGGGGTGACGGCGGACGCGCACGCACGGACTGAGGGATGCCGGTAAACTGATCGGGATCCTGACGGCTCTCCTTCGCCGAGGAGGCCTCTCTTCCGTGCAGGATGAGGCGCGCAAGCCCGTCCGAGCGCAGGAGCGACGGCGGCACGCAACAGGCAGAGGGGGAGGGTCACAACTGCGGCCGAAGAGAATGGGACTAACGTGGGGTGCAGGAACTGTTGGAGAAAACGGCTGCTGGAGCAGGACAACAAGCTCGCGAGAGCAGCTTACGAGCGTGGAGATCGCTTTTTGGGACGAGAGTGGGTCCGCGCTACGGTGCTTATTATCTAATATCAACTATTAACTAATATCTTACTGGGATTTTTCAAAGTGGGCCCTCGTTTTTGAGGTATTACGATTTCAAATTTGCACGCGATCTTGTAGGTGATACGGTAAGTTCTACCTAATTGACGCTCAGATTGCGCGTAAAAATGAACAATTTGAGAAGAGGAGATACGATTATTCGAGCCTTGCGGCTAATAGTTAACGGATGTCGATAACTATAAAAACGAGCAGCAACGCTCCATTGATCGTACTTCCTCTTCCCAAATTATCCATTTTTGTTTCCAAGCTGAGCGTCAATTAGGGAAAATTTCGATTTCAAATTTGCACGCAATTATATGTATATAGGTGTTCACTTGGTGTTCACACAGGGTGTTCATTTGGAAACTTTCAATCCGAATATCTCGAAAACGACACATTTTCGGGGAAAATGTTAGATACGAAAGTTAATCGATTTGAGAAAAGAGTAAACTTCTGTAGGACACATTTTTTTAATCAGATATTATCTTAGAAAGATATTTGATAAAATGAAACGTTTGTTTTTTAGTTATGAAAATTCTTTATCGTTTAGTCTAATAAGAAACTTGATGATGCTACATCTTAGACTTGATATTATAGTATCCGACGTAGAGAGAGAGAGAGAGAGAGAGAGAGAGAGAGAGAGAGAGAGAGAGAGAGAGAGAGTTAGTAGACTGTTTATAACTAAATTATTAATCAAATAATATTAAAGTCACATTGGTAAGAAGTATTAGGAACATGAGTAAATAATATTGCAAATATAATATTACAAATACACTGGAAATACTAGTATATAATATTAGGAATATTAATAAATAATATCAGGAATATTCGTAAACGAAATCAGATAAATAACATTTGCAAATAATAGTAACATTAGTAAATAACCTGATCCGTTCAGGCTACTTATAGAAGTAGTTAAAGTTATAGAACTTTCGCAATAGCAGCTAGTAGCAGCCAATTTTGTTTTTAACAACAACGTAAGATTTAACTCTCTAAAATGCGACAAAAATTAACAAAATAACAAAAAAAAATGGAAAGAATTCAATTAGGTATAATTCAAAAGGTCTCGAAGGCATGAAAGTGTAATTTGGTATAATTTAAGTATATATTAGGTAAACTTATTTCCACCGTTTATCATTTAATTAAAAAGAAACAAAGCACTTACAATCGGCGATTTTAATTTCAGACGATTCAAAGTAGTGTTATGGACAAACGTTAAAAAAGTCCATAACACGTTATGTCCGATTGCCATATGTCTAATTAACTATTGGCCAAAATTTCCTTCGCAATAAGCATGCTTTTACAAAATGGCTTTTCGCCGCGTTTGGCGTGCGATTGTCCCATAGCGCGGCGCGACGTGAACAGAGACGGAGATCGAGAGAACGGCGGAGAGGGAGAGAGAAAAAGTTGCTGAAAGTATGAGAAAGGATGACGAGGATAATGAGATAGAGGAGGAAGAATGTGGGGAATGGCGACGACGATGATCGGGGACCTGGCTGGAAGCAAAGTTAGACCCGGAAAAAAATGCTAGGAAGAGTGATCGGGTAACTGAAACCGGCTGAAAGGACCCAGGGAAAATGGAACGACGCCACGGAAGCGTGCGAGAAAAAGTGAAAGAAATAATGAGGTTGGTGAAACGGGTTCGTGGGATCCGCGAGACCCCGGTGATGATGAAGATGACCGGTGGAGCTCCGTCGGAGCTCCGCGTTCCGAGGATTGCGCCGGGACGAGTGACCAGGTGACTAGTACCGTTGGATCAAGTTGGGGCTGGAGGCATGGTAGCGGAGATGGTTGCTATTAGTGACTACACTGGAGGACTAAATTGTAAGACAGAGAATTATAGGGACATGGGTCTCGTGCTGTGTGTCGAACAGCATCCGAGTTATTTACAGGGCGGCCCTCGGGGAACTGACAGACAAAAATGTAAGGAGATAGATTTATTATTTATTTCGATTAATGTTACAAAAGCGTGGAAATTGACACTAGAAATACCGACGATTGACGTAAATTATTATTTAAATTCACAAGTCGTTCAAGTAAAGACATAACGTTTTATTCGTTTTTACATATTTTCCTATTTTATTAGCGAGAATTGATTATAAACTGAATAATAATAATAACGATAATTAGAGAGAACTTGGACTCCTTTTCTTTTTCTATGCAAACGGCGTGATCTTTCATCTTCACTGTCAGTTGTATAATGACGGATATTCATTTTCACGGTCTACTAAATCACTTTCATTATTTTCTTCAATTGAAGAATTATCTGCTCACGATAGGTGACTGAACCAACAATTCTAACGATTGTCGGTAAACACATCGAAACGTTATAGCTAAAGCTTATATAACAACAAATAAAACAAATGTAATTAATTGTAGTATCATTTAAGAAAATTAATGAAAGAATTAAAACACACACACATGGAAACGTGTATACTTAATTCAAAGACTCACGGCTTCATCATTTCTTCCGAATCGCGATGAATCCTTTGGCGAGCAAGTTTCCGAAGACACATACCTCGAGAAAATACAAAATGGCATAGCACTCAACGCGTTAACTTCGGGAATGTTGCTAGGATAAATAATTGGATAGCCGAAGACATTGGGAAGGATACGGTGAAGTGGATCAGATAATGAAGTAAGTGGAGAAAGGAGGTGAAGAAGCATCGAAAGAACTTTGTCGGTGTTGTGGGTGCGCGAGTGCACGGATGTACAGGGAGAAAGGAAATCAAGTTTGTAGGGAAAAGTAAAGGTTAAGGGTTAATTCCAGCAAATAAAGTAAATGAACACAGCTGGCAAATTGAATTTCATACAAGCACAGAGAAAGAGAGGGAACGCTCCGAAACCAAAGATATGGATAAATAAAATAAAGCAATGGAATCTTTTTCTCTTGCTAAACATTTGGTAAATGTGATGACGATGATATTTGGCAGAGGAAAGTACGGGAGAAGAATTTAGCGGAAATAGCGAAAACAGATACTGCAAAAACGGCAGAATGAGAAGCAAACAATATAGGTGAGCAAACAGAATAAATGAATCTTCATTGTATTCTCATAACGCATAGAACATATTTGCAGTTGCGAGTAAAAGCATGTCTGATGAAAAACATGGAAAAGTATAATGAGGACGGGATTAACAAGCTATTGCAAGCCGTAGCATTCTACTGGCAAATTATAGAAACAACCAAACTTGCTACACGATAAACAGAGTAAAATATTGAAAACAAAGATATACATATTAACGCATTGATGGCCGCGCCGAAAACATCTCAAAATTTCATAGAATTAGAGTATTTGAATCAATTAAATTAAACTTAAAAAGCAAAGTTATGTGACATCGATTGCTATTTCAGCATTCTTACGTCTTGCGAATCTTAATAAAATTAAGACATTTTTTTGGATTAGCAGAGAAATTAAATTTTAAATAATTTCGTCACCCGCATACGAGTGACGCGCCAATCAAAATGTTAACGATAAATACAGCTATAGAATTACCAACGCGTTTAATAACTAAGACGACTATCGGACTAAAGACTCGATATTACTGCGCGCGTAATATACATATTTAAAATTCATTTGACAGGTTCTACGGGGGCCTTGGGAAATCCGAAGAGAGTTGGGAGTCACGTCTTTAACACTAGAATTGCCGAGCACTAAAAATGACTACTTCCTTACGTATCGTCAAAATTACAACAGCAAATTTATATAACACTGTCCCAAATTTTTATTACGGTATTCATAAAACGGTTGGTGCATATGAAATGTCGGATTTTTAAACGAATAGTAAAAACTTCGTATCTTTACTTGAAAGATGTTCATTTAATCAAAATATGACTCATTCGGTTCGAGACACTTTTTCAACGAGTTTTTAATGTATAAATGCCATTTTTGCAGATCAAGGTAACGAAAACAGGAAGACAAACATTGAATAAAATTTGTCACATTGAAAAACATTATGTGCCAATTTAGTTCATAATGTCTTTATCATTTCAATAGTTCTAGTTAAAAAGAAAATTATTATAATATAAATTCTTTTGCCTTTTCTCTATCTGAAATTATAGCTATAATGAATGATTAAAAAATAAACAATATTAAAAAGAAATTTAAATAGTTCGTAATAATTTCGATGATGTTAAGAATTTGTCTCATGATTTCATTATAACTTTAAAAGGAAATTTTTCAATTTTTATTTAATATTAGTATTACTTCATTAATTCGTATATTAATAAGAACAGAAATATTTTAGTTTTATTCTGCGACGCACAGACTTGTTGCACAGAGTTGCAATGAACTGAATTATTTGCACACGCACGTCCCTTTGAAAATACATCGCAAGGCAAGATAGGTTAACAGTCACATTTTGGTTGATTTTGCAGCTGCTGCCAAGAAAAAGCACCGCTGTCTTATCAAGACTTTCGATTCCAGTCGAACCGAATGAAAACAGTAATCCGAAAACAGTCTTTCAACGAAGCATTGGTCATTTGTAAAAAAGCGCGAGGAGGAGCCAAAGAGAAGTAAGTTCGAACAAAGCGTGCCTCCGAGAGACGACGGAACCGAGCGCAAGAAACTTGAAATAAAGTAACTGTAAAAAAATGTGTGTGAACTCCAAGATAAAGGACGAAGGGTAAATAGGAAGTGGCGAGAAGCAAAGTAAAAGAGCGGAGGACGCGTTCGAGTCGGAAGGAAGGAAAGCTCGGGGTTTGATTAAATCGCAAAGATACCGGAATACCGGCGGCCGTGGTCCTTCAAAGGATAAAAAGCTTCGATAATTTACAGCTGCCCGTAGGAGAGAAGACAATCCCGTCTCGGGGCGCATTACCCTTATTAGATTCGCGAAATCTTAATACGCGAAGGTGTTGGTTAAAGCTTAATTGGAGGACGCCGGGGGTCGGTGGCTCGGCGTCAATCAGCGCGGAGAAACGCACACCGACGAAAATTGTACCCGGAGTCGAGTCCTCGAACGTCCTGGCGAGTTTAGATTGCGAAATTGCATCGGAGGAATCGGGTATCGTGCAAACAAAATTTTCGTAACTTCAAAAACCGGCGCGTCGCTGCGCCAGGAATATTTTGAAGTCGGCGAGCAATCGAGAGCCCGACACTTCGCGGGAATTGAAATTTCCCTCCAACGGCGGCAAATGAAAGAACAAAATTAAGGGGGACTTGCGCTTGTTCATCGGCTACTCGTTCAATATTAAACACGCCGCGATCCTATCCAGCAAATCGGTGGAAGTTTTAATTACACCTGCGACGATACCTTAACGCGGTGACAACAGAACATTTTGATGATTTTAATTTGATTAATTTCAATTTGATTTCAATTTGATTTCAATTTAGTTTCAATTTGATTTCGACTTGATTTCAATTTGATTTCGACTTGATTTCAATTTGATTTCGACTTGATTTCAATTTGATTTCGATTTGATTTCAATCTAATTTCAATTTAATTTCAATTTAAAGAGGTAAATACATGGAACAAGTACAACAACGTAAAACGCAGTGAAATAAACGCAGCATTTAAGATTTCTCGCACAACAATTTTTCTCTTAGCTGTATTCATTCAGTTATGTGAGAATATCAGTTCTCCTCTGTACTTCTGCGAATTTGCATAACCCGTAGTAAGAAAAGCTTGTGATTAATGAGGGAGAAAGTGAAAAAAATAGGAGTAACTCTTTTGTTATTCTTGAATGAATTTGATTCGACCGTATTTTTCGAAAAGTCTCGGTTAACGTCCCGGACAGTTCTCGGCGAAGTCCGCGAGAACTTTCCAACCATCCCGATGTATTTCCATCGCGGAAGTCTGATTATCCAGAAAGTTGTAATCGTGTTAGGTCGCCAACGGCTGTGTCACTGTTGGCTGCGAAATTAATAGACGCCCAGCCTCGTCAAGAATACACCGTGCTTTCGCTGCTCTTGATGATAGATTTCATAAAGGAGTAACGTCTCAGGCGCACGTCCTCCAAGAGAGGTCGCATAATTCAATGGTGCCGGCGAAAATCATCCGAAAGAATCAAAATTTACTTCTACTTGTCCGATGATCATTCCAGAGACCTCGTACGAAACATTTCATCCTATTCTAAAAACTTATGATACCTTGTGGAAAAGAATATCGTGCATTGCGATTTGCAATTCATTAATTTACAAACTACAAATTTTAATGCGATCATAGCTTGCATGTATGACAAAAGTAAAATATAATGAATCTTTGAAAACTACTTTTGGATATAAATCTCCAAGTAATTCTACATTCTTGATACGGATCTTGAAGTTGCTCCTGTTTATTATGTATTATTATTTCTTGTATTATTATATTATTATATTGTAGTCCATAATATTAACAATTTTTATTTACTCAAGGAAGAATAAACTCATTTGCTCTATTGTGTTCGCATAAAATATCAATTTCTGCTAATTTTCCTATAACATAAGTTAACATAAATAAAATCATTTTTTGTGTAGTCAATCATTTTTCATTTTGTAGGTACTATATGTACTATATACATATGTATGTTATGTTATATATGTATCGTACCTTTATTTTTTAAGAAATTAATTATACTACTGATTTAGTTTCGCTGCAATGAATTCTTTGATCAGCGAAAGGAGATTTTTCTAGTTTCAACTGCAAAAATAGAAAGTTGCATGAAAATTTGGATTTATTTTATTAATAATTATTATTATTATTCTATTTTATTTTTATTTAATTATTATTATTATTATTATTTATTTTATTAATAATTATTTATTAATAATTATTATTATTTATTTTTTATTTATTTTATTATTATCGATATAGTACTATGGTTTTATGATAGAATTTTTATTTTATGATAAAATTTCCCTGCAGCATTGAAAACTATTTCCGGAAGTGCGATTACAAAAGTGGAAATTGCACAATCATCGACAGTACAGTCATTAGTTTCCTGAAATATCTTCAAACCGAGAAGTTATTATTTGAATTCGAGTCAAGTCCTTGTCTTGCTTAATACTATACCGTCCATCGTAATTAATTTTCCGCGACAATTTTGAACCGTCCGATTTGTGCTCAAAAGACGAATCGTTACACCCATTATATTACGATCGTATTAGCTTTTTATTCGGAGAACAGAGTAAACGAGAATTTAAAACACGGTAAATAGCATAACTAATAGCATAAACAAGGTAGTAAAATAACACGAGTTGATTCGAATGGCTGCGTTACTTTACCGGGCAAAAAAGTTGTAAATTAGTGACTTTGTCCCTGACTAGTACTTTATTATTCCACCGGGACTATTCCCTCCGACACAGATTTTCGAAACATAAAGTATACCGGTTATTTATTGATCATTATCCTGAAAAATAATCAGCTTTCTCGCGAACACGCGGATAAATAAAATGCGCAACGTAGGAACGTAATTGAAATGGCAGCGACCGCGAGTATTTGACAATACGTTACGTATCCTTGTTGATCGATATTTATTTTCAGCATCGACTTGATTTGCTCGAACGCGCAAATTCAAAAGGAATATTATATATTAATTCGATTTAATACTTAATTTAACACGATCTCCAACAGCAAGAATTACGGATTTTCGATTGAAATGCATTCACTATAAGAATATTTGCTATAAAATGTATTACTATAGAATATTTCAGATATTAAAAACTATCGATATATATAAAGCCCTAAATAAACAAATTCATTTAATTTCATGCAAATGGGTTGCGAAGAGCAACTGAGTTCCGTTAATCTTCTCCCTTTCAATTGCTTTTATTTTCTTAATAATTACAACTCTTTTTGTTGTCGATATTTCCTGCTAAAAAAATTTATTTAAAATTTGAAGGAATTTTATAAGATCGTTCTAAGATCGTTTATTCGTTTATTTACTTTTTCATGATTGAAGTATTATTGAATTATTGAAAAATTGATAGATAGAAGTTTTGAAGTATAGAAACAAGTTTCAAAAAAAGCTAGCGAATCGAATGCAGGGCTTCTTCGGGCGTTAGGAAACTATAAGATATATGCACGATCGAATTCGACTACGGTCGGGATGATTAGTACAAAAGTTTAAAGAGCTCTTTGTAAAAAGACACGCAGTTCTCGAAAGCGACAAGAACTTTCTTGATGGATAATGCCGAGCAGCAACTTGCATGCCATTAAATGGGTTAGGCGCCGTTGGAACCTAATTAACTCGTTTCGATACTGTCGGTGGTTTCGTGTTTCGCGACTGTTACAATGGATGCAGTAACTTCAATCTGAAACATTTTCAGTACGAATCGCGTAACATAATTAAAACTTAAGACGCCGTAGTTTTCGGTGAATTATTTCACTGATATCAGTTGCTTTCAGCTCGCCTGGATTTGATATTACAATATAAAAAAAAACTTCCTATTGAGCCGACGGATATTGCTAATATTCCTATCAGAAGCATTTTAATAAATATTTCAACGATCGTATTGTATTTAAGAGAAGCATAATGTTTTCCTTTTAAATAACAATTCCAGGAAAGAGGATTGTGTGAATTTGCTATCGGCATGGAAAAATTAATTATCACTTTGACGGCCGTTGTCACGGTGCACGTGACTTCGCGAAAATTTGAATTATAAAAATCGATTCGGAGCAGTTTTTTAACAAATGTATCATAATTAGATTATTAACACTTTGACAGCCGCTTCGTCCATCCGAATTATTTAAAATTTAATTATTAAGAATTGATTTTGACGCTAATCCATTATAATTTCTTCATTTTTATCGAGATTCGCAAGTGCTAAAAATGTTGAATAAGAAATTGATGTCATATAACTTCATTTAAATGAATAAAATACTTTAATATTATGAAGTTATCCTAACCTTTCATGTTCTTGACTTGAACTGTGTATAAATATTTGTAGCACGAAGTATTTAGTGTACGAAGTATTTATCATAAGCAAATTCTAAATTTCATAAATTCATAAAGAATTTCATAAAATTCATAAGAGGGTAGAAAATGCTAAGACGGTTTAACCATGTTTCCATGTTACATCCAACTCGGTGGCGTTTTTAATAAGAGAAGAAGACTGAAGAATTTGCTGGACCTAAATCAAAATCATTCAAACAACTATATTCTATATTAAAGAGTGAGGTATAAATATCTAAATTATTAATTGCAAAATTAATGAATAATTAATATGTAACAATGAAAGAAATCAATTTTCTTTTTAATATACATACGTTGATTACATACACATACATATAATAATGTATATATATATATATATATATATATATATATATATATATATATATATATATATATATAATTATGTATACATATTATTATGTAAATTACATACACATAACATACGCCCCGTTCATTATCTCAGTTGAACCCTGCCACCATTACACGCCTAATTTCCAATTTTACACAGTAGACTCGATTTGGAAAAATAATTGAAGAACATTCGAATACAAAGTTACGAATAAAATAGCGAACGAATTAATAGCGAGCAGTATAAATTGACTAAAACCAATGCCATGATTTCTCCCCTTTCGAAATTGGAAATCCGTCAAATTGGCGAGTGCCGTAAATCTACTGTTAAGAAGAAACCGTCACGGAACCATCGTTCGGAGCCATCGAGACGTCGAATTGTTACAGTGACAAGAGGAAAAGGGAGAAACTAACAAGGGTCATCGGGATGCGAGGAGAGGCGTTCGTAAGAACCGGATTTCGCAGAATTCGCAATGATCACGGAATGAGACTGCGTCGTTGTTCATTCCCGAGAGACGCGTGGCGAAACGCGAAGCTGCCCGAACACGTGGTAGAGACAGCTACAATTACCAGCGGGAGAATGTGTGCGGACGGTAGCAACGTGTTAAACGACACCACCCCCCGTAAAGTTTCTTTGATGTCGCGGCCGCGTATTAGCCGTACGCGCGTTTTGGGGTTGCGCAAGAACGCGGCCGGTCGAAATTCGTAATGCCCGTGGAAGTTCGGCCGGCGCGGCGTAATCGGGCGAGTCCGGATCCGGGGGTGAAGTAGTTTCACCGATTTTTGTCGGTGAACGGCCGGAAGTTTCGGGACGCTTGGAATTGATGACGGCGAATTGCTCCGCGGCCGAGAGGAAAACTGACCTCGGAGGCTCTTTCGGAATTTTCTCAGCTGTCTTCGAACATTTCGAAGGGGGCAAGCTTGCATTTATCCTTCCGCAAGGCAGACGAGTCTACAATAATTTCGTGTTTGCCGTTCGGATCTTCTGCCTCTGGATAGAGAATCTGCCATTGAGCCCCCTAATTGACGGTGAATTAAGTTCATTTTCTTAATATTGTAGAAATAAGACTTACCGAATTGTGCAGAAAATTAAATACAAATTTGTAGCTTTATTGGAACAAGATAAAGCGGAGGGATAGCAATTATTACTTATTATTTTTATTTTAATTACTTACTATTTCTATAATAATTATTATTACTTAAAATAAAATTCATATTCAACATTATTCAACTGATAAACTGACTTGCGTAGAAGTTATTTTTAATACACTACAAGGAACTTATTTTTTCAAAATTGTATCAGAGAAAATATTTCGAAATTTTGTGTAATATATTGTATATATATGTAAGTGAGAATGGAATGATGTTTCGATACATCGATCAACAGATCTTTCTGCAAAATTACATCGGACAAAGCAAGTAATCGTTTGAGCCGTTACGAAAATAATAGAAAGGCAACGAGGACACCGTGTGACGGTAGTTACATCGTGAAAAAATTTCATGGGATTTTTTGAAATTCAAAGTCCCTCTTAAAATTTCATAACTATAGTAATTATTGTGCGTGACGAAATGTCCGTGCCGGGCGCTCGCAACAAATTAAGCGGGACTCCAATTTTCTTTGATGTTGCACGCACAAAACCCCGCCGGGACTTCAGTGATAATTATACAACATTAGAAACGATTGTACATTTACTAATGATGACGGTCATCGCGCGTGCAAAACTCCGCAACGCTGCAATGTATTCTGCGCGACGGATTTGCCGTTTCTAAAGCACCTTCATACCTAATTTTGTCTTTTTACTAAATGTTAATATAACGCGAATAGTATTCAATTAGCAGCTGTTCTGAATCCGCCGTTGAAAGTGCGCAAATATCAGAGGAAGTTAAGACTGCTATAATATTATATCAAATTTATCGAAACGCTTAAGAGGTGAAACAAATTTTTATTTAGCTGCTGCTCCTCGTAATTGCTGCGGCAAAGCTTTATTTTGCACAAAGATCCGCAGTCTAACGATTACTGAACAACGGTGTTTCCACAATTTAAAGTCGTATTAGAGCCGACGAAGATTATGCCGGAAGTTGCCGTTGCCCTTTCCAAGTTCTCATTCACCCTGAAATCATCGAAACAAGAATCCTTAATTACCGACTGCAATTTGTCGCTGACAGTTCCAAGAAACCAGCATCGAGCCAAGCCCGTAAAGTTTCTTTGAGGTCGCATGTGTCACACGGTGTAAATGCTCTTGCTTGGTGCATGTTTATGGTGTCGCGTGCAGGAGGGAGTCCGTGCAGCTGCAGAAGTGACCCCCGCGGAAGCGCACGCGGCGCAACTAAAACAGAATATTTTAAGGAGCCGCGAGGAGGACCGTTCGGCGATCTCGTTCCTCGGGATTAGAAGTGTTTTCTGGCCGGAGAACGAGCGACAATTAAAACGGGAAATCGTAGTCGCCGGGCCGCGGATTACTAATCGTAAAGAAATTAAATTTAAATAAGCTACCGCCGCCGCCGGTTTACAAAGCGAGCCAATGCTGCCTCCGGAACAGGATCTTTAACTGAGAAATACTAATTGGACGCAGTTTCTAGTCGGTACTTTCCCTGGCAATTAGGAATTTACGTGGCAATCTTGGGGGTGGGCCTCGGCGGTCGTTAACAATTTTTGCAATTAACGTTGAAAATTCTGGAGCATTGTCCCCGACGGCTTTATCAAGAAAGACTTTCCATGGTTATCGGAAACGGGAGTTCGAACGATCCCGTGATGGTTTCCCCTTCTTCGTTCGAACTAGCGGAAACTAGATTTCGAAAGTGTTAGATCTTTATGTTCGATGCTGTGTAAACGATCGTTCAAAACGAAATGAAATGTAACGCCTCGGGCGAATAGTAAAAATGTTTTTCTTTCGAGATTTCGTAAGATTTTTATTTAGTACTGGGAAATATACTCTGTAGTACGTTCGCGGACAGTAAAAATTTGAATGAGCTGTAAAAATGGTCAGGCGACTTGTTCTTAAATTAATTGTTATATAGTTTATTTAGTCACATTTTGTGTCCGAGCGCACAGAATATCACATTTTAATTATATAATTATCGAGATCATTAAAGTGCATAATAATTTCAAAGAATAGGCGCTATATCTATAGAATTGAATGCATAATCATGCGGCTTATAAATATTTAAATGTTATAGCATTCGTGTTATTTTGCATAGCAATTACAAAGAATGCTACACCGTTCACGTTCGCGAAAGGATACAGTAAATTTGTCTTCAGCCTGTAAACAAAAATATTCGTGCCTTGCCTTAATTGTCGACAATCGGCAACTATAAAAATGAGCCGCGAGGCACGAATAATCGTATCTCCTCTTCCAAAATTGTCCATTTTTGTTTACAAGCTGAAGGAAAATTGGGGAGAATTTATTGTAATTTCGGTTTCGAGAGAGAGAGATAAAGAAACAGAGAGAATGGTAGTCTGGTTTATATCAAGCATAATCGATAAAAGGCCCAGGTCATGGCAAGGGTCCGTCGGGTAACGCGACGGGTATTTTTCTCGGTTCAGATAATGAGAGGAGGTGCTGTATGGTGGGAAGGTGTCGATGCTAGGGCACGTTTTAGACAGTGTGACAGCGACGAGCGTGAAGAATAGTTCATTTTCTTGAAATCGACTTAAATTGTTTTAAAGTTGTTCCGAGTCGTCTTCACCCCTTGCCATACTTCGACGAGTCTGACACGCGATGGAGATTTCTGGGAAAAACCTGTTAAGTATGAATATTAGTTCGTTCTTTTAAGTCGAAATGAAATTCTGTTCTCTTGTCATTGATATTTAAGCATCCAACTAAATGCAGGCATAAAATAAATATAAACTGTTCTTTTTTCTTCTTAAAAATTATTACGATCGGAAAAATCGTTTTAAAGTTTTAGAATAGTTTAGAAATATGTGTTTAGAAAGTTTAGAATAGTAGTTCTGTTTTTAATTAGTTTCATCTACCCCGTTCTTATTTTTATTTAATCATATATATCGTTTTAATAAAAAGCTACATTTACATAAAGATACGCGAAGAATTTAAAAACGTTGCTATATTATTGACACGACACTTGGAATACCTTCGAAATTGGCGGCGATAATAGGTGAATACCTTCGGAGCAGTATAATTTAAGTTTTATCATTTTAGAATCAATAAACAAACTTCTACAGGAAATTCCAGTAAATTTAATCTTCATGGCCGCGGGTACTAAGTATATCACAGTACGGCACAATGAAACAAAATGGTCTTAATTAGAAGAGTCAAAAATGGTTGGTCCCATTGCTACAATTAGGAAACTTGAGGATAACGAAAGCACTTTCATGTACCCTGTACATGCGCAAACTTCTGTCGCAAACGCTTTTACTGCAAGCGTAGGACTTGTACAGTGTGGTAAGATAGTATTTTTGAAGGAACAAGCAACTATCGCATGTTGTTTTATTATAGACGCTGCCACAGTAATTCTGTATTAACACTTTGTTTTGTTAGATGTCTGTTATTAATAGAATTCTCAATGATTATGCTATGTCTAAAGCATAGTTTAAAATTGAACTGGTCTTGAATTAGCTTTCGTTTATTACTTTCGCTAACAAGGATACTATTATTGATAAGAACTTATGCGGGAATGTATTGTTATAGAATAAGAATTTTACAACATTTTTAATATCTCCATTACTAGCCTCCAGATTTGTATGATTTTGCCACAACTAAACACAGCTGAGTGATTCGAAGAATTTAAAGATATTCGAATTATTAAAATTTAGAAGAATTTAAAGATATTACAATTATTAAAATTATTAAAAATATTAGAATTATTAACATTATTAAAATTATTAGAATTATATAAATTATCAAAATTATTAGAATTATTAAAATTATTAAAATGATCAGAATTATTAAAATTATTAAAATTATTAAAATTATTAAAATTATTAGAATTATTAAAATTATTAAAATTATTAGAATTATTTAAATTATCAAAATGATTAGAATTATTTAAATTATCAAAATGATTAGAATTATTAAAACTATTAAAACTATTAAAAATATTAAAATTATTAAACGAGGATTTGGTTCTGTTTATTTTAATGGAACTATTTTAACACATTAGAAATTCAAACTCGATCTCCTCGTTATCAGAAAAATATCTGTTAAATGTATTGTAAATGTCTGTATCTCTAATTCTAGGCGCATTGTTCAGCGACTAGTCCGTCCTAATCAGCCAGCTTGGTAAAACTTAGGTTTGCACCATCGGACGTTCCACTGCTGAAAGCAACTGAAATCCGTAAGTTACACTGCTAATTCCTTGAAAGGTTCCCGAGATGGATCGGAATGTTGAAGAATTCGAGGCTCTTAATGCTCCATTTCCGAGGATCAATGATTCTTCGAGATCCGTTTAGATATCCGGCCGCCGAGCAAGGTACAGTAAGAGCAAGTCAAAAGTGTCCAAGACAGGGTGGCAGACGAGGGTGTGCGTAGTCTAGGGACCGTCCGGGTGGACGGCGAGGGATCGAACGGCGGCGGGGGTTGAAACTTAAAATTCGGCGAAATAATATTTCGATGATATGCCGAACCGCGTCACAGCTGCGGCGCACGAGCAAAGGTCCCTCGGCCCGCGTCATACAAGATTGTTAAAGCTGAGATCGGAGGGAGAGATTGTGGGTGGTGGTTGGCTGTGGAAGGGCGGATTCGACGGGAGGCTAGTAGTGAAACAGCTGGCACATACTGGCGACAGCCCGCCCGTCACTAACTCAACCTGGATACACACGCGCCATGTGCGCTAGATACAAACTTCATTGATGTTGGGTGAAAAGAACGACTGAGACTTCCGTCATTCCGCCCCGCCCGCGACCCTCGGACGGTCGCGTCTTCGCGGGCTGGGTTAACGCTTTCGTTATAGCAAGAACACTGTGGCCGCCCCGGTCGCCTTATCAGCGCAATCTCTATCTTTCGCCCGTCTTTATCTTCCGGCGATCGCGAATCAGTGATGTACAATTTTTATTCTTCCGATACAATTTGATTCGTACTCTGTGTCCTAGCTGGATGTCGCGCGACGACAAGATCGTTGTCCAACCAACGGACCAACACGACACGACGACGCCTCTATGAAAGAAATGAATAAAAAACTGTGAGGAAAACTATGAGGACCATGTGTTAATGGATAAAGAATGGGAAAAAGTAGATATACATATTAGAGCCTATTACTGTGCTTCAATTAATATGCTCTCTCTCTCTCTCTCTCTCCCTCTCTCTCTCTCTCTCTCTCTCTCTCTCTCTCTCTCTCTCTCTCTCTCTCTCTCTCTCTCTGAATACCTCTCAGTCACTATGCTCTCTATCTGAATACAGTAAATTCTTCCTAATTTTCCTTCAGTTTGTAAACAAAAATGGACGATTTAGGAAGAGGGGGATACTATTATTTGAGCCTTGCATCTGGTTTTATAATCGTTGACAATCGACAACTATAAAAATGAATAATCGCTCGAATAATCGTATCTAATCTTCCCAAATTGTCCATGTTCTGTTCACAAGCTGAAGGAAAATTAGGGAGAATTTATTAATTTATTTTGCATTATTCTAGTGTATTGATCAAATCAATTGTCATTTTGTCGTAATTGACGGTAATGGTGGTGAAATTAAACGAAGTTTATTCGATATTTACTGCTATTATACGATATTCGCGTATTTACTGCTATTATACATAAATTTTGCATAACAATCTTCAGTAAGAAAGAGCAAATCCGACGTCGACAAAGACATCTCGAAAACTGACCGACTCGATCGTAAATGATTTGCGACAGTCGGCTGTTTATGAACACTGTGGCATTGTCTTAGGACCGACAGGAATCCGTCGATTGGACGACAACGATTTTGCTGTCGTGCGACATCTAGCTAGGACGTAGCGTTAGACATCGTCGGAAGTTAGCACATCATTATTCGAAACAACTCGCTTGAACCATTTAATGAACCCTTTGCGGACAAGGACTTGTTAAACTATGAAAACCACTTCCCTCGGAGAATTAGATCAAGAATCGAAGACTCACAGAATAAGAACAACCGCATAATATATGTATACAGTGGCTCACAAAAATGTTCGTACACCTTTTAAAACGCAGTGACTATTTTAAAACTATACTAAATGACTAGCACTCTTTTTAAAATGATAGAGGGACTAATCTACTAAACGATGACCGAAATGCTTTTTTTTAATTTTGCTATTACTTGAAATGGCAAAAAAATAAAAATATATTATATTATATTTATATTATATTATATTATATTATATTATATTATATTATATTATATTATATTATATTATATTATATTATATTATATTATATTATATTATATTATATTATATTATATTATATTATATTATATTATATTATATTATATTATATTATATTATATTATATTATATTATATTATATTATATTACATTATAATTTCAGCAAATCTAATTAGTAAAGAATTCTGCGATCGCTCAAATAGATTAATTATTTCATACAAAAGTGATTATATAAATATTCTAAGCTTTTAATCACTCTCGAGTAATATATTATGACGAAACTCTTATCTGTGTAGGTCACTAAAAAAATTAAGCATAATTTTTCTTCCTCTGCAAGCAAGCAATTAACAGATGAGAACAAAGTCATCTAAGGAAACCGTGATAAAATGAATAGAGAAGCGGGTCGATGGTCTCTTAGTAATTCTATATCGTAAACCCTGTCAGAACGACGAAACAAGGCGCTTTTGCGAAAAATTACGAAATAAGTTCATTAGAATATCCCGTCGTCACGATGAAATTGAGTAAAACGATCTTCGCGTAACTTTAGCAGCGACAATCGTTAACGGTATCGGGTCTGGCGTTACGAAAAGAATGTCGCTGACATTCAATTTGTTACTGAAAATCTAGTTAACGTCGCATCAACATCAAATAAATCAGCTTCCCGTGAAGACACAGTGCTTAAGCAAACGATTAAAGGTAAGACACGTACTAGATTAAAAGATGCATTAACACCTCGTGCGAAAATAATATAAACAGTAGAAAACGTGATCGAAAAATGAATCTTCAGACTTTCGAATTACTTAAGAAACAGGAAAACACCAGGTAAAATAATTCATCAACACTTAATAAAGTACTGATTCCCATGGAAAATAAAAGTTGTCTGCACTAATTATAGAATCTAGAAACTACATAGATATTTATTTAATTTCTGAAGAATTTTAGTAAATTAAGAATAATGCAACAGTATTCGTAAATTCTTTAAATGTTCTTTATTGTTTTACATTTGATTTACTCGTTAGCAGGCACATTATTCTGTATGCAAAATAAAAATTATCTACATCAGTTCTGTAACAAAAGAGCTAAATAAAAATGTATTCTTTCTTTTTAACAGTTTTAATAAATTGAAAACAATATATTGGTGAATTCTTCTCGCATCTTCAGTGCTTCGTATTTCTCTCACCTATTTTCGTAACGATACTATTTACACACCATTTATAAATTTTAGATGCATAAACGTTAGACGCATAAACACTAAAATAAGCATGAATACTTTTCTAAAACTATAACCTTTTAAACTCATTGTTGCATCTCGTTAGTAAAACAAAATTAATTTATTAAGAACTCGTCGGAAATGATTGTCGACGTTCGTTGAATAAATCTAACATTTCGTGAAACCAAAGGCGCTGTTCGCGCAGCGCGAGCGTTGAATGACAGAAAATCGGCTTGCCTTAATGGGAAAGGTGATACAAGGCAACGACACGAGATCGCAACTGTGCCAGCTGAGGGAACGCATAATTATGATTTCCGGTCTTACAATGCCGGGGCGCAATATAAAACTTTTCTTTCACGGCGAGCTTTTTGCTTGGAAGTTCAGTTCTATTACAGAACATACCGGCGCCACGAGGAAAAACAAAGTTTCCCTTTCTACGTTTACTATAAACTAGAGGAGGAAATTACACAGCACGTGGCGCGCGAGTGAAAAACGTACACTTTATTGTTCCTCCAAGAAAGAGTCAAATAAATTCATTTACCCCGGGTAAACATTAATTGCAACTGCTTTTCGTTCCGCAAACTCGCGGGAATTGAATTGGACACTTAAAGGTAGAACCCCCGCGGAATTATTGCAAGGTACGTTCCGCCGCGAACCCCCGTAATTAGGTGAACCAATTTGATATTTTCGATCGACCCGTTGCCTTTTGATTCTCGCGCTCGTTATTTTTTTTCCCCCCTCCCATAACGGTGTACAGACTATACCTGGCTTCTATTTTACGATCGATAAAAATAAAAGTTTGCGTACAGAACGCCCGGGTACAGTCGCGTTGAAATACAAAACTCCCGACAAGAATAACATAGTCGGTTGTTGACCAATTTTATAAAACTAGATTTATCCTGTATAATTTACCGTAATTAAAATAAGCTAGAACGTCGCGGTAAATATTCTTCTTTTCCAAATTTTTAAATGTGTGCGCGATCTTTTCTATCTTGGCGCCTATCCGAGGTAGGGGTACAGCCGTCAAGCGCCCTTCGAAGCCCAACTTTTGGGACAAATTTAGGATAACAGCTGTCCCAAATTATATATTTTGAATCGGCACGCAAGAAAATACAATTATAGAGCATTTTTTCCTATCTTACACGCCACTAACCTGGAAAATTCAGCAAACTCGTCCATACCATCACCATAATTAAAATAAGCTAGAACGTCGCGGTAAATATTCTTCTTTTCCAAATTTTTAAATGTGTGCGCGATCGTGGACGAGTTTGCTGAATTTTCCGGATTAGTGGCGTGTAAGATAGGAAAAAATGTTCTATAATTGTATTTTCTTGCGTGCCGATTCAAAATATATAATTTGGGACAGCTGTTATCCTAAATTTGTCCCAAAAGTTGGGCTTCGAAGGGCGCTTGACGGCTGTACCCCTACCTCGGATAGGCGCCAAGATAGAAAAGATCGCGCACACATTTAAAAATTTGGAAAAGAAGAATATTTACCGCGACGTTCTAGCTTATTTTAATTATGGTGATGGTATGGACGAGTTTGCTGAATTTTTCGGGTTAGTGGCGTGTAAGATAGGAAAAAATGTTCTATAATTGTATTTTCTTGCGTGCCGATTCAAAATATATAATTTGGGACAGCTGTTATCCTAAATTTGTCCCAAAAGTTGGGCTTCGAAAGGCGCTTGACGGCTGTACCCCTACCTCGGATAGGCGCCAAGATAGAAAAGATCGCGCACACATTTAAAAATTTGGAAAAGAAGAATATTTACCGCGACGTTCTAGCTTATTTTAATTATGGTGATGGTATGGACGAGTTTGCTGAATTTTCCGGGTTAGTGGCGTGTAAGATAGGAAAAAATGCTCTGTAATTGTATTTTCTTGCGTGCCGATTCAAAATATATAATTTGGGACAGCTGTTATCCTAAATTTGTCCCAAAAGTTGGGCTTCGAAGGGCGCTTGACGGCTGTACCCCTACCTCGGAGCCCGTTTTGGCGCCAAGATAGAAAAATCCGTGTAAATGGTTATTTCGATTGTTATGTTGTTACCATTGTCGTTGTCGCACTGTCGTATTTCGCGTTGAATTAAAGTCACATCGTCGGCGATGGTTGTTAGCTAGCTCTTTGGGAATTAATATCCGCCAAAGACGCCGCGGGGTTTTACGATCGCAACCGCCACGCGAATGGCTTCATTTTCGTCGAATAGTGATAGACGTTCTATTCTGTTACATCGCGTACGCCGCAAGCTTGTGTACATATTGTATACAGAGAACACGCCGTCTATTTGGACCCGGCATTAGCATGCATCAAGGAGTGGCACATATTCGAAAGCAATTCGATCTTCGGCAGAGATAGATACAAAAACATTCACAGCATCCACCATTAGAATCGAGGCTTTATTTTTCTCTTTCAATTATATCTGTTACTAGTATACCCGTCGTAACAGAAAATGTTGCCATTTCTTCGTGACAAGTATACTCGCTAAAAACTGCTAACTGGTTGATAAGGATATGCAGTAAATTCTCCCCTTTATTCCAATAGAGATTGTAAAATTATTTATTCAAATAATTCTTTATTCGAATATATTATTCGAGTCATTTTTCATTCGAATAATATTCGTATGCAGTAAATTCTCCCTAATTTTCCTTCAGAATATTCTATCAGAATATTTGTTTATTCCAATAGAGATTGTAAAATTATTTATTCAAATAATTCGTTATTCGAATATATTATATTATTCGAGTAATTCTTCGTTCGAATAATATTCGTATGCGGTAAATTCTCACTAATTTTCCTTCAGAATATCCTATCAGAATATTTGTTTATTCCAATAGAGATTGTAAAATTATTTATTCAAATAATTCTTTATTCGAATATATTATTCGAGTCATTTTTCATTCGAATAATATTCGTATGCAGTAAATTCTCCCTAATTTTCCTTCAGAATATTCTATCAGAATATTTGTTTATTCCAATAGAGATTGTAAAATTATTTATTCAAATAATTCTTTATTCGAATATATTATTCGAGTCATTTTTCATTCGAATAATATTCGTATGCAGTAAATTCTCCCTAATTTTCCTTCAGAATATTCTATCAGAATATTTGTTTATTCCAATAGAGATTGTAAAATTATTTATTCAAATAATTCTTTATTCGAATATATTATTCGAGTAATTTATATGTATGTGTAAATATAAATGTATATTCAACTCATTGAAATTATTAACGGAAGGAAGAAATTTCTGTTCGACTCATGTTGGTTGCAATTCATAAAGATAATTTTTATTTCGCATAAAGATTCGCAGTTCAGTAGTTACAGTAACTTACGCACTTTTCGAAGAGATTGCAACAGCTAACTGGTTAATAGGAGATGAAATATAGCTTCTAATCGTTAATTTTACAAAATTAATTCGAGTCATCCGGGCAATTTCCCTCGACAATGTTTTTAAAATAAATCGACGTGCTCGCTGATGTTCTCTTTTATCGACGATTTAATCAATTCAGTGCAAGCCACGCGCCAAGTCGTCAAACCTTCGAGTCACAAGCTTGCCATTTTTCTTGCTGCAAATTATGGGGGACCATCGACCACGAGAAGAATCGTGTAGGCAGGAAGTTGGCGGGACGTGGATAATATTAATAACTTCTCGGTCGGTCGATTCCTCACGCACGGACTAAATCAATTCGTCGTTTTGTGACATGTGAACGGGGGACAATATGGACTCTGCGACCGTTTTTTTCCCCCGGAATAACCGATTTTTTCCGGAATAACCAGTTTTTCGAAATAACAGAACCAGTCGGCTATCAAAAGTATAATTATTTGTCTATTTTCAAACAAAGGTGAAGATTTTAATGAAGGGTAACTATTTTTCAATCAAAATCGAATTAGCAGAGTATTCATGTCACGCAAATTGAACCGTTATTATTAAATTTGAATTATTGAATTCAAATTGTTTAAATACTTAAAACCCTGTTCGCAGTATTCATAATTATACGAAACTGAGAGCTTTCAATATTTTAAAATTCAATGAACTCATTGGCTCTTTATATCAGTTCTTATTATTATACATCCAACTATTATACATCCTAAATATACATGTCTCGCAGTGTCCGTGTCTATAATACATTAAATGCATCTCCCTTAATGAATTCCCCATTTTTGCGGCAATCCCGTACACAGACTGACGGTGAAAAGTGTGTTGGCAATATTTGTAACAAACAGAAACTGTAATCAACTAAAAACGAGGTTTCTCGTTGAAGCGGGAAAAAAAGAATACCTAGCCAAAATTAATCTTCTTCCGAATACAGTTTTATCACGACAGCGGGAAGTATTTACGACCAGTTAAGTTTTGACATTAACACATTAGCTGAAAAATATTGACCGCAGATTACTTTTTAATGATGCTTTTTCCACTCGTACCGCATCAACCATAATCCCCTGACCTTTCGCCGAGCGATTACCACTTTCCCAATTATTGAAAACACGGTTTAATAAAACATCTCGCGGCATTGAAATGCTTAATCGAACGCAACGGTGACTACTTCATTGATTAATACGGTTGAAATTGCAATGAAGCAAAAACGTATCGATGGTACGAAACTGCGGAACCTGTTCTGTTTACACGACCAAATTGAAAAGGCACAATTCAACGCGATCCATAACTGTAAATATTTAATTGCCGGAACTGTGGTCCGATGCTCTTCAACGTTCGCCTATTTACATTGGAAAATAGAAAAATGACGCGTGTCTCTTCGATAATATACAATTTGGAAATTTACGACACAATTCGTGCAATAACTTCGACCAAATTGTTTATAACATCCATACATTCATAGCGCTATGTCAGTAACCTTCAATTGGCGCACAGTATTCAGAGACAAAGCATAGCGACTGAAGCACGGTATTCAGGGAGGCAGCACATTGATTGAGACACAGTAATTGGCTCCAGAACTCTTTCCTTCTTTCTTCCAATATTCAACGGAGATTCGATACTTGTGTCATGGGACAATTTATGTCGACGAAAGAAACTTCGAAATTTACGTCCAAGCCCTTAAGAAAAATGTCATTTAAATTGCTGAAGTTGTGTTCAGCAACGAAACTCCCGAAGGCTGCTAACAGAGCACAGTAAATTGTCTTCTCTATCCTAGTTCGTGTTCTGCACAAAAATGCATGGAAATTCCTACTCCGGCTGGATAAATAAATAAACGTCGAACAATCCGCATGGAGAGTTCGACCGATATGTTGGAGGAAGTGAAACGGCGGACTGTACCACGGATCGCTTCATGCGTAATTTCAAGGATTCGTTTTATTACCGGCGGGGTACATTGTACGAGCAGATAGTCGGCTTGTCGTTCTCGAGTAGCGACACCGTCGTTTCATGGGTTTACGACAATTTTCAGTACACCCACTTAAACGGGGAAGCAAATGGCCATAATAAGCTTCTTCCGACTCCGCGCGGCTCGGACTCTGCGGTTTGCATAAGAGCTTCTGCCTCTGTCACTGTGAGTTAAAGGACACCCATGAACTTCGAGGATTTCACGTAATGTGTAAGAAGGGTTGCCCTGTTTAATTAACAAACCATTGTCGTCTGGGGGACCCTCCGAGCAGAAAATTCTGGACGGACAATAGGGATCCGATCGAATAAATGCTAATACGTCTTTCTCTTCTCTTTCGCGGAATTGAATTCGCGATCTTACTTCACGGACGTTCTTAGTCGGTCCGTTCAATTTCCACGGTGAAACACAGTGTTTTCGTTGAAATTTGATTATTGAGCCGGTGCTTGATTATGCGCAGTCCAATTAGTAGTATAATTGAAAAGGGGATGATTCGAGCCAGGTGCGAAACGGTGAGACGAAGTTTTATCTGCGTGAGATTTTGCTTTTGGCGCTACGAAGGGTAACGATTATAATTTCAGGTGAAAAAAACGATAGTTACTTCGACCCTGAGCGATCTAGTTATATTTTCATTTTGATTACAGTTACTTTTATCTCGCATAAAACGTGCATGATGAAACGTTATTCATCTACTAGTGAAACGTTATTCATCGTCTAGTTTAGTTTAGTTTAGTTTAGAACTAGACGAAACTAAACATTTTCTGCATTAACTGTAAAACAAATAAACTAAATAGTCATTCATATTTCCCTGTAATAAATTTAGTAAGTTCGAAATAATATTTCGACATTTTGCAATTCTCTAAATCCTTGTAATTAAGTTCCTCAGATAGTAAATCAAGACTATTATGGTGCTCACGCTTCAAATGAAAAGTTTGCACTAAAACTTTTAGGTAGTAGTATAAGTAACCATATTGTATACAATATTAATTTAAGTTTTAGCATAAATCTATGTATTTAAATTTAAATTTTATTATAAATCTGTCTACAAATTTAAGTATAGTTCTCAAATAAAATACATAACTGTATATTCATCTTAGCCAGTTCATTCAGCAGTGTTGGCCATATTTTACTCGAATAACAAATACTGAATACAATTTTATTCGTAGTATTTAATCGAAACATGATTCGAAGATTTCTTCAAAATGTTATTTCGATAAAATATTATTCGAAACATGATTCGAAGATTTCTTCAAAATGTTATTTAGATAAAATATTATTCGAAACATTAATCGGATAAAAATTCGAAATGTTGTTCAAATAAAATTTTATTTAACACTGGAAAACAGGAAAAAATACAGAAATTTTAACGAAGGAAATACTATTAATTTTGTGTAGGCGACTCGTTCAACGAACATTCGAAGGAATCATTCGCCGGAGTTTATAACAAGTCGAGACCCAATAAGAAGTGCAGCTTTGACAGTTTGTTGATTAATGCGCTAAAATACGGGAGGAATGTTTATGTTTATACACGTGACGTCGCCCCCGACGGAAATCTAGATCTGTGTATCAGAGCAGCACGGTGGAACCGGTGGCAGTGTTACGATCTCAATCTCGGTGAGATCTTCGCATTTTATGGGAAGGCGGTTGCGTCTGTATCCATGCGGATGGATATTGAACCTAGTCGTGCATACGAAAGAGCAACCGGGGACCGTCGCAATTACGCTATTTATCGTTTTGCTATGGCAGTCGCTCGATTGCGTATTTCAAGTTCGCCCGATTTTAAGCGATGATTAGCCAGAGATATTTAACTTTCCTGCAGGATTGCAATTTAAAGAGCTTATTCGAACTATCGTTTTGCCTCTTTTCTTTACGGAATATTATATTCTATATATTATATTCTATAACGTTATATTCAATATTCTATATTGAAACTGCACTACAGAAAGTATTCCTGCACCCTTTAAACCACGATAACTTTTTCAAAACTGAACTAACACAAGTGATTTGAAGTTTCTTTTAAATGTTAGAAGGACCCTAGTTTACTAATTTTTATTATATTATTTATTTGTTCCAATTTTAAAATAAAGTCAATATTTTATTAAGAAATATCAATGTTTTATTACAAAATTGTTATTAGAGCCCAATTATCGAAATAATTACCATTGTTATTACTAATTTGTCCTGAATTTTGAGACAATTAATGTACAACATCGTGATGAAACGATTTTTAACCAATAAACTCGTTGCAGAATTTACGAACATTATTAATCAATTTACAACGTGTATCTATTAAACAGTGTAACGGACTGCAATTGATAATTAGCAAAATGCGGATGTTTCTGTGCAACGATTATAAGAAATAAATAGAAATTTTATTCGTTCATAATTTTAATGAATTGATCGAACATCGATGTACAAAAATTGTTTGTACGTAATTGGTGCGCGTAAATCGTTTTACGAATAGTTTTCATATATAAATTGGTTTTAAATTATTGAATGTGTTTTTCAATTGTTGAATGTGTTGTTTAAATTGTTATTGCGACGCTTCATAGCCGTAAAATAGCGATTTAATATAACTCTTCCAAAAATTATATTTATGAAACTAATCTGAAATAAATCATTTCTAAAATGGATGAACTATCGTTGTCGAATGACACACTCGAGGCTTTCGGAGTACAGTCATCTCATCAAACGCGTTATACGGTCCACCAAATGGAAAAGTCGTTGAAAAGTAAATTCATGTTGGAAAAAGGACTCCTGAATTTCCAGAAACGACGCTATAATTTTAGGAGAACCGTGCTAACTGGTTTATGAATAAAAAAAAGACGCGCCGGGAAACGCGAATTTCGGGACATTGTTCAACCCCGATATATATATTTCTTGCGCGGTGTCACGCAGAAAAAGAGACGAAGGGGCCAAGAATGCTTTTCTTCGTGCATTCAAACCACGTCAAGCGTCGCCCCCCCATATTGCGATCGTCTCGATCTTCGCGAAAAATCTAAACAATGGTCCGACATTTCGGGTGAAGAGGACGGAAACAATGGGCACGGACCTACACTTTGGTATTACACCCTCGGGCGATAAGTCGCCATAATCGCTCGTCTTTACGAACCTGCATCAGATATATTGCAGCTGTGCGAACGTATCGATTAGTATCGGCCGGTTTCATAAATTCATTCGCGACCTGTCGCGGAAAAAAAAGAGGAGCCATCGAGGACGAAACGAGTCGCGAAATGCCTGGATTTAAAAAGACACGAGTTAACGATAAAAATAATTATAATGTATTCAAAACACAAAAGAGATAAATTATTTTTAAACATCGTACACTTTGATCTCGGCTCAACGTCGCTCCTAAAGTATCGTCCGCATCGTTGAACTACAACATTTTTAATTGCATGTTTTAACTTGCTGTTAATTAGTAAATATTTTTTATCCGAACATAGTGGAGCTGAGAATGGACGAACTGACAACGAACAGCCAAACCGTGGATCTTTGTACAAATTCAATGTTTCGTAGTTTGTACTGCGAAACATTGGAACGAGGAGAAAATCGATTCGATTAACCAGAATATTTCTTGTAAAAGAATAGAAGAAAAGGAACATTAATTTTAGATCATATTCGGTTTTTTTTACGTCTTCAGAAAGTCACTATTTGGAAGAATTTGCTGAGTAGGTATCGTCGCAAAAAGGTTTATCTACTTATTAACAAGAATGTTAATATAACATTTATTATAATCTTGAAAGTATCTGCTATGAGATAAAACAGATAATGAATTAGTAATATGAACTGAGATATAATAATGATTTACGATATAATAATGAACTAAAATAATGCGTTGAGGTAAATAAATAAAATGTCTCCAATTTCTTCTTGAAGGATAGCTTCATAAAAAATTCAACAGTAATTACATAAAGGCAATAGTTAATTTCTACGTAAATTGTACACCCTTGCTAAGTTTTAAACGTAATTTGTATATACTATATATATTTAATGCCCCGACCGCAGCGAGCCACAGTAGAATAATCTATATACACGTTTAACCAAGCAAGTATTTTACTGTCACACTCGTAATGCGGTCAAAAAATGTCCCTCCATGTGCAGCGCGATTTAAATAGAACCGTCTGTACTATGAAATTATTAATTAATTACAGTGCCGCTTTTGGCACAAACAGATTTACATTTGAGACAGGCTAAATATTCCACGGATAATTCGACAGGGATGAACAATGGTAGTATAGTACAGTCACTAATTACAATAATGGAAGGATTAAGAAAACGTTTGCCAATATACGCACTAAAATTGTACCTTGTAACGACATTACCATTAGCTCTACCGACAATTAACGGACTCATTATCACCATCCCTGTAAACGCGACAGAATTTTCGAGGACAGGAATTCATAAAGCCGCGTATTCGTTGTTGGGCATGCTGAAGCAAGAGTATCAGAGTACTTGACAAATTTCCAATTTACGTTATTGAGAATTTTAATGTCAACGCTGTCGCTACAGAACAATTTATTAAAAAATCCTGAAGCGTTCGTGTACAATTCTTAAAAGAGCGTTTAATAACTGCTGTCCAACGGCATTTATACTAATCCATGCAAGAGTACAATTGAATCTCGATTATCCAAACTTCTGACATTTTTTTTTTTTTTTTAATTCTTTATTGTCATACAAAAATATATTTATTCTATAAATAAGTAAATATTCACTAAATATATATATATATAATTATAATATATATCATAATATATATGTAATATAATTTATACTCTGATTTGACAAATCAGATTTATTACTGAGATTATATTAATATTAAATTATTGAAATAAAAGAAAATATCTTATTGAAATCTCGACTGTTCGAACTTCTGATATTTGAATTCGTTGCTATCCAAACACATTTTCCAAATAAATAATCGATACAAATCGACTCGCAGGCAGTGCCATTTATCCTAAAAATCGGTGAACAAGTAATAAATAAATATATTGCACAGTTTATATTCCGATCCATTAAAGTTTATGAAATTCTCAATCCTCTTTTTCTTCTTCCATTCCATTCGCGTTTCCTCATGCTGCGTTCACTTATTAAAGATTTAACGAAGCTACAGCACAAAATTTCGACAATTGGCCGACTATGTCCGCGAGAAAATAGGTGTTTCGTTCCGGCGTGCATTCGTGGCTCTCGAATCCGACCGCGGACGTCCTCGTCGCTAAATCCTCGAGTAAATTGGCTGGGAATCACGTTGTAAGAAATCGCGGCACCGCCGTAATAATTCCGCGGAGCCCGTTCGCGGGGGATCCGGCGCCCATCGACGCCCACGCAATGGGCCTTGTTACGCTTAGCCATAGATTACGGCAGACAATTACCGCGCGACTATCAGCGAGTAATTATTCCGACGTTAGCAGAAATTTCCACGTGCATTCCTGCCGCGAGTCGTGCGCGCACACGCACACACACATACACACACTTAGAAGAGAGCGAGAGAGAGAGAAAAAGAGAGACAGGAGCACGTACACACAGGAGGAACACGCACGCGCGCACACAGAAAAATACCGCGGCGTTCCGTGTAACGTGAAAGAAAGAAAGAAACGGCTAACGCTGTCGAAACGAAAGCGGAACGGAGAGAAAGGGGATAGGGGTTACGCGAGGCAGGGAGATGTGGGAGACACGTACAGATGAAACGAGAATTTTTGTAGAACGGATACTAGGTTCCATTAGAGCGGATACTTTTAATACTACCATTGAAATTTGTTTGCCAATGACAATGCGGACTGTGCAGCCGAAGAGGATGGCAGGCATAGGCTTGCGGATCGCGGCGGTGAAGAGGCGAGAGGATGTGTAGGTGAGGCTTGGTCCGCGGTTGAAAACGCTTGCTGTCGGCACGAGGGACGGAAAGGGAGAATCAGCCTCGAAATAGCGGCCGGGAAAGAGCGAAAGAGGGAAAAGAGGGAACCGGGGCGGTGTGGGGGGCGGGATGACAGGGGGATGAGACGGGGGTGGCGAGAGATGCGCCACGGCACAATGGGGGAAAATTAATCGCTGAAATCTGGGTACAATGTAAAAGAGTCGCGAGGTTGGGGGTTGACTGGGGGTTTATGAAAAAAGCTACGACTCTCCGGCGAAGCCATAAGTCAGCGATTTCCTCTGGTACATTGAGCCGACGGCCGTGCAACCGCGCGGACGAGCGGAGCGAGCACCGAACTATCTTGTGAGTTCTTATGGGCCAGCACGCCAAACCGTAAGACATACGCGACGCGTATGTCATTTCGAACGTCCCGTTATCTTCGAACCTTTCACAGGACGTCAGTCGGACCTCCGAAAAATTTTTGGCCGAGGCGGTAACCACGGCGCCTTATCTGGCCGGTCGAGAGGAACAACGGATTTGCGGAACGATTCTGACGGCGACACGCAGCGCGAAGGTGTCTAGGTGGTAACGGTGGGCTGCTGTGAAAGGGACACGTATTGAAAGGGACATTGTAAATATCCCGAAGATGAAGAAATGGACGGGACACGACTGGTTCCTGTTTTGTTTCGCAGCGACATTCGCGCGCATGCTTTTGTACCTGCAGCGAGCAACGCTATTAGAGTAAATTCTCCCTAATTGAGGCTCGGCTTGTGCACAGAAATGGACAATTTGGGGAGAGGAGATACGATTACAGTAATTTCTCCCGAATTCGCGCACAGATTACGCACAAAAATGGACAATTTGGGAAGGAGAGACGCGATTATTCGAGCCTTGCGTCTCGTTTTTATAATTGTTGACAATCGGTAACTTTACTTTTCTTCTAATTAACTGACACCATTTTTATTTTGCATAAGAATCCTCAGTCTATTTATTACAATTTTATATTATAATCTTGAATGCTTTTTTGAGCTGTCAGACCGACTAGTTTACTAGGCGATGAGTTACACGATTTTTGCAAAAATTGGTTGGGATGACGATAAAAATAAAAAAAATGCTTCCTTAATGTTTTTATCTAAACTAGAGCGAAACATTATCTGAACTAGACAGCGAATCTTCATGTAATTAACAGGTCCGCAGTCTAGTTACAAGCATGCTGGAAGTTTCATCGAAATCGGTTAACGCAGAATCAAGCTTCGAGCACTAAATTTCTTACTGATTGGTCAGAAGTCGTGAAAAGGCATAATTTTCCCAATTTTTAATTGTTTGTAGGTCATAGCATAATAGGTTTAAATAAAATAGTTCGAAAAACATCATTTGTTTCATCGAACATCAGTGTTTATAGAGCGTGTAACTTTTCTATGACATCATTTTTGTTTCATATTTTATACGAAGATAGATTGCATTTACTGGAAGAAACTTCACTTCGCAGTCTTTGCTTCATCAAATAAATTGCTTTGATTTTATCGGGATTTGTGGTCGCCAAGAAATTACTTTTTCGTTCATTGCGATAAGAGGCGCACATGTTGCGTGCTGTACTACTGTCGCTTATGCCAACCGTGCTGCTACGAGCGTTCGTTCCGCGAGAAGAAATTATTTCCGTAACTTTCACAATTTTAGTTGAACAATACTCATTTTACTTTGTCTGTCAAAAATGAAATATAAAATCTGCAAAAAATTCCATAAGTTTTATTTCGCTACACAGAGTATCTCAGAAATTATGCAGTTCTATGCAGTAAAAATTTCAATTTTTTTCCTGATATGGAATATTAGATACATTATAATATTGGATATAATGATTTGATATATTCTCCTAACATTGCACATAATGATTAGCGAAAATTTCATCGGAATCGGTTGACGCTGTTATTAGTTACAAACAAATAAATTAAACATTTTTTACACATTCGACCAATATCTGTCAGAAATCGGGAGTTTTTTCAATCTTTCTACACTTGCAGCTTGACTCTGCGTTAACTAATTTCGATGCAACTTCCAGTACGTATGTAAGTTACCCAGATCCAAAAAACGCTTTTCTTAAATTTTCGCGTTACAGGCTTAGTTAATTAAAAACATGAGTTTTTTTATTACTTTTTGTCGTTTCAAGTAATAACAAAATTCAGGAAATTATTATAGTTATTGCGTAATATGCTAGTCCGGTCATCTAAAAAAAAATCAAGTCATTTAGGCCGAGTTTTAAGAAGGTCATACCATTTTAAAAGGTGACCCCGTATATCTGTCCACGACTGTACGCCCGATAGTAGAAGAGTGAATTAGGTAAAAGCCAAAAGGAGAGATATCAAAGGAGTAAATGAAAGGTCCAATTACCTCGACTTACAAGTTGCCGGTAACTGGGTCTAGCTACCAATGTTCAGTTCCTCTTTCCGGCATCCGAACTGTGAAAATGATTTTAAGCTGTTACAGCGAGTTTAGAAATAAAGGAAAGTTCGTAACAGATTTGTTTGACAAACATAGGTCGTACAGGTTAAAAGCTTAGTTGCTCGCGAGATTGTTAAATATTCACTTGACTGTGATAAACCGTAAGCTAGCTTAAGAAGTCCTCTTGGATTCATTACTTCTACTTTGCCGCGCTTCACAGAAACGAAAGTTCGTTATTATTGGGGCCGTGTGAAGCACCTGGGGAGTTTGTAAGTTCGCCATGTTAAGTAAGTGCATCGAACAATAAAACTTTTTGCCCACCTTCGTTTCGTTTGCTTTCGATATCCATAGCGGTGTCTGTGCCCGTCTCTAGGCTTCCATTGCACTTTCGGATTCCTTTCGAACGAAATTGTTCCTAAACTTTTTATATTTATGCGCACGTGGTGCGGCAGAACCTCGGTTATCCGAACTAACAGCAGCAACATGGACGTTTGGCTGTGAAAGCAATTATTTAGGCTCAGTGCGGGATTAAATCTTCACCGACTTGTGCACTGAAGTTGCATGTTAGAAGTTCGGATACTCGAGGTTCTACTATACTTACATACGTTGCGAACAAGTGGTTTAGAATCATAGTGGCGTCGAATTTACGAAAATTTTGCGTTACGTTTTAAGATGTAATCTATGGATGCCAAAATGTTAAAGCGAAATAAATATATTATAATGTTACTACAAATTTACTTAACTTTAAGTTATCTTAAGAATATATATGGTCAGTACACGATACACTATACACAATACCACTATACGTAATTCTATGTCAGTGAAATAACCAGTGTTAATTTTTAACAGAATTTATTTTCTAATTTAAAAAAAAAAAACAGTACTGTTCTGTGAAAGTTTAATGAAACTCGTTTATCGAGTTCGATTATAAACTGTGTAATATAAGTAAATTTGTTTCCATTCAATAAACTTTTCTTATTTAGCAACAAAGTACAGAATTACATTCGGTCAACTGTGCAATCTCTAGGTAAAAGCAGCTTTTCATTAATTCATCACAGTTATATATGTTGCACATGCTATGTACAGTTATATAATAATATAATATAATATATATAATATAATATAATATAATATAATAATATAATATAATATAATATAATAATATAATATAATATAATAATATAATATAATATATAATATATAATAATATAATATAATAATATAATAATATAATATATAATATATAATAATATAATATAATAATATAATATATAATATATAATAATATAATATAATAATATACTCATAACCAAAGTAATCATATGTTCAATCTTTTCACTCTTTTGTATTTCACCTACTCATTTTTCTTTCTTATTTATTTATTTATTCATTTATTTACTTCTGCGGAGTTGAATTAACTTCGAAGTCACAAGCGACCACATGGCTTATAATGAACTATAACGTAATTAACATGTGACTTGTATCGCTGTCAACGTTACGCTACCATTTACAGTAAATTCTCCCTAATTGACGCTCAAAGTGTATACAAAAATGGACAATTTGGAAAGAGGAGATACGATTATACAGGCCATGTGGCTCGTTTTTACAGTTACAATAATTTACTGTAATCGGTTTCCCCTTGTGTATTTAAAATAAGATAAAAGTCATTTTACAATAACAAAGTGGTGAACAAGTCCAAGTTCGACCTATGCGTAAAGGGCATCATTAAGATTCATTAAAGTCTTGAACAGGGTCGATGTAATTTTTAATCGGCTCACGATTCGATCCGATTTCTCGGCACATCTATATACCTCTAAATCTGATAATTAAGAATACACTGCTCTCGAAACGACAGTATAATCCGGCTTATACTTTCTTCCATCATCCCGACTCGGTCTTGTTATCTATGATTCTCGTTCCCCGCTGTTCTCAATTCTACCTGACGTTCGTTACGTTTGATTAAATAATTCGCTACACCTTCAATTAAAATCAGTTTGCTTGCTGGGTAATAATCGGAGATAATACGAACGGGGAACGTATGAACGAGATTTTTGCCGGGTTAGTTATTTGAACGGGTTTTTATAATGCGAGACGATTCGATTTATTTTAATTACATTTCGGAGAACAATATATTATCGACGTTCGTTTCGCGTACCGTCGGACCGATCTATTGATGTCTTCGCAAGGATCGATCATTGAGATCGCTCGATTTTTATGAAACCGGCGCGGCCGTGATTTTCCAATGGATTCGCGTGATTATTTTCCAGTCAGGTAATTAAACGATCAAATGTAAACGAACGTTTGCGCGGGCGATCGTCGTTAAACGAAATGATCATTTTCACAACGATCCGACGCGTGCACATGAATTAAAATTGGTAGAAGATTTTTCTTTTTTCAAACGGCGAAAATAACGGAACAACGGGGAACCGTGGCTCGGTATCTATGACAAACGCGCGCGCGAACATTTGTCAATTGCTAATGGAAAATCGCAGTCTATTTACAGAAAAGATTTCATTCGGCGCGCTGCAAATTCCTGACAATTCCGTGTCGCGTAAATCAACGGGGATTAAAATTAAAATTGAAGCAAGAAAAATACTTGCGCGCCCTGTTGAATTGTTATTTTATACGATGTTGTGTATGCTCGCTGTCGCGCAGGAAAAGCATTCGTATCTTTTTTCCAGTCGAGCTTATGTATTGTTCACTGCGAAGTTGCGCATTTTCCGGCGCGAGACAAGAACCGCACAGTAGGCTCCTAAAGGAACCACATAATCTTTGGACAATGCCTCGTCCGTTAAATGAGATGAAAAATAGTCCGTGGCGCATTATTTTGTTGTTCGTAGAAAGTCAAAGCGAAGCGACGGTGAACGAGAGAGCCTATATAACTGACAATTGCGGGCAAACGTTAAACAACATTTTAAATAGCAATTAACTTCGTTATGCGCCTTCAATTTTCGACTCCTCTGAATTTCATTGTAGTATTGGGTTTCTTCCGCGGCCGTTTGAATAAATAAATAAATGAATAAATAACGTGGCAGAGCAAACGTACCATGAGATCTCCCTAGCTTCATAAAAATTAACATTGTCATCTTAACCAGTAGCTGTTTTTGACGAGTATGCTTCTCAAGAAAACCGCGTAAAAAGTAGTTACAATTTCCTACTCATATTGCAATTTCAGTGGAAATTAAAAACGAATATTTGGAGGAAACATTTTTCAGATTGTGTACCAAACACATCTTCAAAAAGTAATCCTACACCAAGATGTGTACATTGTTACAAAAATAATAATATTATTATTATTATTATATTTATTTGATCAACGAGAGAAAGTCCCTGTGTGGCAATAAGTCGCAGAAATAGCATATCAAAACGAAAAGAAGAGAAAAGAAATTATACGATAAAAAGATACAATAGAGGATAAGATTAATGATCAAGATAAAATTAAATCAAGTGAAAAATGGAGAAAATAATAAAGAATAATACAGCATGAGATCGTTAAAACAGAAAAAAATATAAGATTCGAATAAATAAAAAGAGCATAAATAAGAAAGAAATGAATATTCGGAAAGGATCAAGAAGTGTACTTTGCTTCGTAAATCAACTAATCAAAGTTGAATCGATCATAAACTAACTAATTAATAATTCTTTTTTCTATTGCTTTTATTTATTGTTAATATTTAAAATAATGCCGAGTTCGGAATAACAATACTTCGTATCTTTTCTTTGAACAAGAATTCCCGAAAGTTGGCTTGCAATCGTAACGTTACAACAAGTTGCTTTTCCGCATGTGCGATATCGATACCGTATCGCGATAATTGCATCACTCGTGCAAAATGTCGCTGCGAAATCATCCGGAATAAAGGAACGCCAATAATAGAACGGATGATGGGCGCAATTTCAAAAATATTTCAAAAATCAAAATATTACCGTTACCAATATCAAACACTTTTTGTACACGAGATAAATTCGATCAGCATCGTCCACGGTTTCATTAGATATTTCATTGTATTTGATATCGTAAATTTGATATTTCCAATGCGCGGCCAAACAATTCGCGCAAAACAGATTACTATAAAATATCAAGTTCACAGATATCGATGAACGATATTGCGAAATATCTCGCATTTAAATAGAATTCGGGGAATACATCTGCCCGCGTTATTATAAGGTCGGAATGCTGCCGTTGATTATTTCTTTTTTTTCTTTTTTTTTTTTAATCGGGATATCGACAATTATTCGGCCAGGTTAACACACAATCTAATTAGTCGAGCTCAATTAAAATAGTTGTTCCATCGAAATCGTTCGTAAATTGCGCGTCGAGTAGAAATACCCGATTCGCCATTTTATTCGCGAGACGTAACACCGGCATTCGGTCGATATAGGATGCACGTGACAATTATTAAAACAGGGTCAACGTCACTTAACGTCGTCGTCATTTATCGCCGTTTAACAGAATTAATGATCACACCTGTACGCGAGCGGCGTGATGCGTTCATTAATACGGGTGGATTTCACTGCGGACGTGGTGTTTTTCGCGATACCGAAAAGAGCGTCCGAAATATTTCCTGGTCGCGATCCAGTTTCCAGCGATTTTCAATGGCCACTGGCTGCCAAATATTTCGATGCTTCGGAAAAAATACACTTTTTAGCGAGGTTTTCTTCGTTGTTTCCAACATTATTTCGCGAACACTTTCCACTGTGATCTAATTACAGCGATCTAAAGTTCTCCTCCGTTTTATTGCTTCTGAAGTACTTCGCGTTTAACACGTCGAGTTTCGTAATAAATTCAGGCAGCCACAACTTAAACATTTGCAAAATAATATTCACGTAGAAGAATTGTTTCTATAATTAACTTCATTTTACCGGTTGAATTCTTTCTACTCCAACTTCATTTAATGTTTACCATTTTCACATATCGCATCGCACGCTGTAAACAAAATTTAATTAAACATGCAGTTAAGAAAAATATGTCGTCAAATTAGTTTTGTGAATATAATTATATAAAATTATAACATACAGATGATATTTAGAGAATTTATAGATTCTCTTTGATGACATTTTTATCATATTTTGTGAGAAGCTACGATGAATTTATAAATAAAATAATAATATTAAATAATAATACATGATAATACTAATAATAATACTTAATAGTAATAGTACTAAATAGTATTAATACTAAATAAAATTGATAGAACTTACATTCTCTAATAATAATACTAAATAAAATTGATAAAACTTACATTCTCTAATAATAATACTAAATAAAATTGATAAAACTTATATTCTTCAATAATAATACTAAATAAAATTGATGAAACTTACATTCTCTAATAATAATACTAAATAACATTGATGAAACTTATATATATTCTCTAATAATAATACTAAATAACATTGATAAAACTTACATTCTCTAATAATAATACTAAATAAAATTGATAAAACTTACATTCTCTAATAATAATACTAAATAAAATTGATGAAACTTACATTCTCTAATAATGATACTAAATAACATTGATAAAACTTACATTCTCTAATAATAATACTAAATATAAAATTGATGAAACTTATATTCTTTAATAATAATACTAAATAAAATTGATGAAAGGATTTGTTAACTCAATTAAAAGAACGTGAAATATAGACACATAGAAACAGTAGAAACAACATTTACCGCAGTAATAAATAATAACGAATTAACAGCACGCATTTGGCAATAGATTTTCCGCGACAAGAAAACTACCCTCGGAACCACTCCGATAATCCTTCTACCATGCGCGAAACCTTTTTCCACAGGAGTTTCCGGACGAGTCAATGCGAAGTTAAAATCCCGAGCAGTCATTCTCGGATTAACATTAAATCCGGGAGTCATCTTCAGAATTATAATTACCCGGGACAGCGTTGCCCGGGCCCCGAACATCAGATTACTTCGTTTTTCTCCGACCCGGCTTAATTTCGCATTCACCGAAGGCAGTGCACCGTGTTGCACTTGATATGCATTCACATTCGGCCACTTACACTGTTTTTACGGGGTGCGCAATATACATCAATGCGTAGCTGCTGGTAGTACACGGGAGTTTTTAGCGGGTACGCTAACGTCACTTCATATATCAATCCGCAAAAACGCGAAAGCTCGTTCCCGGGGCACACACACACACACATACACGCGCGCTCGAACGCGCGCGCGCCGGTCAAGAAGCGGCGCAAAACAAACGTTTCGAAGCGAGATCGTCATTTCGACGCGACCCCTTAATTTGCGTTTCAATTATTACGCGGACAACAATTGCCCTCCCACATTTTCCTAGCTTAATTAAATAACATCGACATCGGAACGCGCGTTACGAACAATATATCGACTTGTTAAAAATACAAGATTGCCGCGGGCATTCTTATGCGTACACCTAATTAATTCTCTCGTAATAAACTGCATAAATTGTATCTTTTTTGTCTTCCAGCATTTATTTACACGCGAAATATCATTGCGCGATTTTTATTTGCACGTTTAGTTACGATTTGCAATTGTACGCGTTAATTGTGGATGACTAATGATGTTGCGTGGACTCATTTACCCTCGAAAATTGCGTTTACGAAACAATGATGTAACAATTTGTTACCGCTATCGATGATTATGTGTATCAATAATTAAAATCATATTTAACGACCTTCAGCGGTGTGCACAGATCAACCGGAAAGATTTTGTCATACCGGAATGACAACTGCAATGGGCATGACGACTATTATTATCGTCACGGAATATTTTTCGAGGTAAAATACGTAGTGCGTGTTACATTTGACCGCGGAATAATTATTTCAATTTGTTTAATTAAGTATTTCCACATTGGAAATATTTGACACATGTATTTTTGAGATATGTCACAAAATATTCTGTCAAAATAAATGATCAGCAGTTGTGAAACGATTCAACGAAACGTGTGCAACGTTTATAATTAATTGCCACATAGTCGATAACAATATTTGAAGAATATATACACAGTGCAAGCACATTTTTATTTGTAGAATCTTCTGGTCGATATATATAAATAAACAATGGATAGTAGCACTAATATTTGACCACAGAATGACTAAACGAAATAAATAAAAATACATGAACAAAATAAAAAAGATTATAAAAAGAATAAAATTAAGAAAATTAGATAAAATAATTATTAAGTATTACTGAGACAATTCTGTTTCATTTAATAGTAACAAAAATTGTGCTTTGCGACGAGATGAATTCGCCGTTCGAGTATTAAAAGACAAAAGAGCTACTGGATTATAGTTGAGCCGCTGCAAGAGTTGTAATACTAATCGGTGAAACTGTCAGTACCAAAAACCGTGGGATAGACGGATGTCAAAAGGTCGGCGAGGGTTGTCAACTATCGGCAATCAACTTCTACCGGCGCGGCGAAGACGAAAATAGTCTAAGTAAGTCGGTGGAAAAGAAGATTTTCTCCTTGGTTGGCTTATAATGAGAAAAGTAATTCCAATTTAAATAATATCCCGAAGAGTGCCGGGAAAAATAATATCCGATCGTACTGAAACTCGCCGCCAGAGGAAACTAATTCCGAATGATAGCTTGATCAAATGATCTCTCCTTGGAACGTCGAAGGCAATCGATTAAAAGTATTCGCGGTCAGTCCTTAATGCTCGAGCCGCACTTCCCCAAGATGCGAGTGTTTGAAAATGATTAACCATAAGAACTTCTGATCCCGTTTGTTATCGAATCTTACGCGAGCAATGTTCGTATCGAAACAAAGTTTGAAACAATACGGTTCGGGCTAGACAGTTTGCTCGAAGATAAATACCCGTTGCAGTAGAGTTAACGATAAATAATACAATGGACGATAATGTAACGGTTTACTGAAAAATAAATACTGTTACAATGAACTATGTAATATACAGCTCATTGTAACAGTATTTCTATGTAATACTATGTAATATACTATGTAATATATGTACTAGTATGTAATATATGTATAGTATATATATGTACTAATACTACTATGTAATATATTGTTCAGTATAACAATTGATGGTACAACAATTTTCTCAAAAATAAACACATGTTACAATAACGTAAGTGATGACGAGTGTAATAGTTTTGATCTGTTTTATTAGTTTTTTATGAAGTGTTTTTTTGCACAGCAGGTTTTTATACAAAATCGAAATTGTATTTCTTTCTGTAGTAATTTCACTCGGTCTTTTTAATTTCATTTTTGTCATACGTGGACCGTGAATCTCAAGTTCTCATTTTCGTACGCGATTTTATAAAAATAAAAATTAAAGAATCGTTGTCTTCGCCAGCTAAAAGATCGGTCATCGTAAAAAGAAGAGGGAAAGTACCGCTGCATCTTGCTAATTTGCACGTTTTCTTCAATCTAAAAAGTCTGTACGTGCTATAAATGCACAAAGACTCCCGGTATAGTCATAAGACACGCAATCTGCGCATTAACGCATTAATATACGACGAAAACTAAAATGATCGTAACCGAGGCAAAAATAATAATTTTACAATTCGAGTTGCCAAGAGAAGCGCGAAGATGGCAATCGATCCTCTCTCGACATTCACAGTTATTTCGATACGTCGAGGAAAGTGCTTATTAAAAATTACGAAAAAAAAAAAAACAGAATAAAATCGAGCATCGCAGTTTCTTCCATATGGAAATTCGAGCGTACCGGTTTCGTAAGTTGCACACGCGGCAAGATCGAGCAAACAATGCAGAAAAAGTATTTTTCTCTCGGAGCGTATGGATGTCGCGACCGGAACAGGAAGAGGATGAGAAAACTTCGACAGATCTCGCATCTCGTCGTTATCTTCTTGTCGCAAAACAGCGTTCCTCTCGTTTTAATGTCTGGCCGGACTGGTTACAACGAACCAACGACGTATTACGTACCGGAATTGCCTGGAGTACTTTCAAGGTGGTCGCAGAAAAATTTATCTGAATTCCGCTCTGAGCCCGACTTCTGATTAACTTCAGTCACACAATTGTAACTAGAACGTTGTTAAACTTGTCCGAAGTTTACAGTTCTGCAAGTACGTAGTCGTCGAATTTACCAACCTACCATTCAATGGACGCGTTTTTAATAATACAGTTTTTAATGCTTTCCTGGTAGCTGCGTAAGATTCTCATTCAATCTGATTTATTATTATTATTATTATTATTATTATTATTATTATCATTATTAATAGGGTAGCCAGTTTTCTTGAATACATTTTTACCGTCTTAAGTATATTGTCTGCAAATTCGATCGAGTCTTTAATTATCAAGAGGCGAAAGAATTTCGTCCGTTTGCTCGAAAAGCATCAATTAAGAAATCTCGTTTTCATAGTTGTTGAAAATAGGTAACTATACAAACGAGTCACAAGGCTCAAATAATCGTATCTCTTCTTCCCAAATTGTCCATTTTCGTTTACAAGCTGAAGGAAAATCAGGGAGAATTTACTGTATTCGCTGCATTTTATTCACATAAAAATCTAACGTTTCTCTAGATTTAAAAGAAAATATAAATCGTCGGTTCGTGTACAAAACCCTTTTCCAGGTACGTTTTTAATCCGGCGACAGAGAAATTGGCGCATCTTCTCTACGCGTTCTCCTGTGTTTCAGAAATTTGCCTACGACACACGTAAACATCCGCTGATCGCGTCGCGCGGCATTCAGAACGCTTCTGCGGCAGTGAAGGTTTTAATATAAAACATATCCACGTTTCATTAGAACGAAACGTTTTCCACATGCGAGCCCGTTGTTGCACGAATCCTCGTAGAAAGGGCAAGATATCGTGGTGGATCTACATCGTGCTTTTCCAAGCCGGTTTTCAGGGTCTGGATGGCGTCAACGAGCAAACTTCAAATATACCGTCGGCCGTTAAAAGCGGATGAAATTGTCTCACGCGGCCGCACGCGATTAGGTCCGCCTCCTTACGATGGCAAATGTTATCTATTTAATTTCCTTTCCCAAGGCATCTAACGTCGGCATCCCGTATCCTCCCCCACTGCGACCCATCCAGACCGGTCCGATTCTCTTCCCTTTCGATGGGACGAGGGTGAACATTCTCCCTCGCGTTCCCAGTCATTCTTTATTTTTGCTCCGCAGATCTAGACATTCTTTCGGACTATCGCCATGATGGAAGATGCTTCGGAATGCAGCGACTCGGAAATTTGTTCAAATACAATTGATCACGGACCGTTCAACGTTGTAACATTGAAAAGAAATCTCGTTCCGAAGTTACATAAAAGTATAGTGGATTGGTCGACAAATTCGTGCGACTTTGTCGAATGAGAACAAACGTTATTTAAACATTTATTTACAATAATCTGCGTTTTGCCAAATGATTCTAAAGCTTCCACATAATATCTCCGTGACATAATTTATCATTCAATCTGTCGAAACGAGAAAACTATTTTTGTGCTGTTCTCGCGACAATATAAACTTCTCTGCAAACAGCAAAAATGTTGCATTAAATATATATAAATAATTATTTTTATTAATTAAATATAATATATATGTATACATTTATTATATATTATTATATTATATTATTATATTATATTATATTATATTATATTATATTATATTATATTATATTATATTATATTATATTATATTATATTATATTATATTATATTATATTATATTATATTATATTATATTATATTATATTATATTATATTATATTATATTATATTATATATATATTATATTAATATATATTTAATTTATTATATTTTCTTTGACACAGTTTGGACATTAAAAAATCCGGTAAAAAATAACCATTGAACGATTCTCATCACTATCCGTTTGCGACAGGAATTCTGAGACGCCCTATATACATCGATGTATCATATTTCAAAAGTTTAACGTTTAAATTAGAACGTGTAGTTGTATTCCTGACAGAGTCATTCACCTCCTATTAATTTCACCCATCATTTTAAACGGAAAGTGCAATATTCAATTTTGGATTTTTCGTTTCAGAAATTTAAATGACAAGTCACATGATAGGATCAATACTTTCAAGATTTAAATAATTGACGATGTTCAATTTAATTTCTGACATCGGAAGAATATTTAAATTTGGCAGATATTAATAATAAATAGACAATCGAATTTTAAATTCGTAAGATACGGAGTCATTTCATCCAATAAAATACTAATTTTAATTCTTGTCTTAATATAATATAAGAGCTGTTTTATTATTACATGCCTTTATTTTAATATCGAACGTCAAATCTCCGAAGTCAATCCCTGACTAAAATCGTTTCTATGTCAGAAATGGTATTTGAAAATTATTTATCGTACTGATCTGTTTTTGGAAAAATGAAAGACACATTCGGATTATACAAACGATAAAGTAAAACAATCGTGCCTGTCTATTTAAAAATTGGGCTGAGAAATTATTCAGCTGAATAAAAAAGCAAGTTGTATTTCGGAACAATGCTGCTCCTACATTTGGATGTATCACGACTGCGGATTTTCATGCGAAATAAAAATTGTCTAAGTCAATTGTAAGAATCATAAGTCTGATATAAATTATCATTTCAATAAGTTACACATAATATAGAAATACACTCAAATTTGTCTAACGTTCTCACAGTTTTGTATTTGATCTAGTCATTTTTGTCAAAAACACATAAAAATCCACGGTCTAATCATCTCTAGTACTCTGTTAAAATAGATCATTTCCCGTGACAAAATTGAAAAAATTATTATCGTGACGAAACCACTGTGAATAATGTAATTGAAACCGATGGAACAGGTGGTTATGACGACTGAACTGTGTACGCGATCTACTTAGGGAATTTTAACTATTAATAAAGAGTGTACGATGGCGTTGATATTACCAGCCATTACTCGCGAGCCATTCGAACCCGCCTGAAAAATGATCGCACCACGAAGAAAATGAAATTAACGAGAGGATATTAAATATCCCCATAGATCGAACGAAGCCGCGGGAATCAGACTTTGAAAAGCAATCCAGGTTAAAGTAGCTTGCCCCGTTGTTACACAGACACGGGCTGATGGATAAACAGGCAGGCCGGTTCTGTAAACAGGCAGTTTTTATCAGATCTGCGTTTCTCTCGAAAGCCTCAAGACGTTAGAATACAAAATTAATTCACAGTTTGTTTTCCATTATTGAAGTTTCAATTAGAAGGAAAACCACAGAAAATGTTTTTCAATACAATTATACATTAATGTTAACGCCTCGAGTGCCGCGGTTGCAAAGAATTGGGGGACAGAATTACGCTCGTGTCGAAAACTAAGTTAACACAGAATGAATGAAATTTTTTTTGAGGTGTTAAGACCGACTAATTTTCTAGAGAATGGATGTACAAAAATTTGTTTAGATTGCAATTGATTGAGAAGATAGAAAATTGAAAAATGACGTTTTTTCAACCTTGCTATCATCGAAATTAATTTAAATAAAATTAACTTAGCATACTTTCCGACGCGAGTGTACACGTTACATTTGAAAATGAATCTTTGCTCTCATAGATTGACTGTACCGAATTTAGTTCGGTCGAATGTTCGTGTTTCCAATTTTGTTATTTCATTAAATAGATTGCTATCATGCACACTGTTTCAAAGAAAAAACATGTTCATTCTAATTAATCTCGTCTTTATTTCGATTCCTTTTGCTTCGATATTTACAGTGATAACAAAAGTACAGTTTTAAAAAAAAGCAATCTGAACACAGCTTCCGCAGTTTCTACAGTATTTATGTAAATCCGCACGGAAAATAAATTATGCCAGGAAAATGGGGTCTAACATTAATAATTCCTGTTTACAAGAACCGACTTTTTACACAAGTGTCTCCAGTTTGTTTTTGACTTGTTTACGTTGGTAAATTAATGATTGGTAGGGAGAGCGATTAGCTTGTCTGAATATGATGCTTTGATTAATTGTTCCAGGATCGTTTTTAATATTCGAATCTGCTGGGAGCAGAATGGTTTGCATAATGTCCCATACGATATATCAGAAAATTTCAAGATGGCGTGCCTAAGGAAGTTGTCGGAAAGAAATATTCGGCTGTTTTTAGATTCGCGTAACCGAGAAGCAACCGAATTGCTGTTGTTATCAGTAGACTGCGGATTATTATGCTAAAGCAATCTACGTCAATTGCAAGAAATAGAAACTAAATAGAAAGTCACTTTTTTTTAAAACAATTTTAGTACATCATAAATAATACAGTCCACATAAGTAGTGCACTTAAAAATTCTTTAAATCCGTCTGCTATCTTAAATTGCAACTACTCATTTTTGCAATTTTTCCAGATCACTTGTTACATTAACAATGTTATTGAACGTAACCTGAACATATGAGGTTGCAAGAAGGTGATAACCATAAAGAGGAATAATCATGACATAATAGACAGTAGTATCTTTCACGTTCTTCTAATATTAACGATATGGTAAATTATATCAACAATTGCATAACTCAACCACATCAACGAAAAAAGGGATAGGAATAACTTGAATTGTCACTAGACTGCAGATCTTTATGGAAAATGAAAATTGTCTACCATAATTACAACAAACTAATGTCAAATTCTAGTTTGTCTTCTTCCTTAATATGTTTAATAGCTTAAAAATAATATAACAGCATTTTTAAATCTTTTAAAATCCTTCAGAATCTTTCCACCGACAATTATAAAGGAAAAGGAAAGACAACCGTTTAATAAGAAAATAAAGAATAGTGCATTCGTGTGACTTCCATTGTATGCACATGTTCGAAATGACAATGGAAGAACATCGCAACATTCTGTGAAATTTCGAAATTCATTGACGAGACTTGTTCAACGTGCTCCACTAACTGCGGAAGATGCTTCGCTATTTCTCTCGAAACAGCCGGTATAGCATATTACTCGGGTTTCGACTTAAAGTAGTGATTTCGTTCTGGTGTCTACACCGTCTCTGTACCCCGTCTCGCAGTAACAGTTCTCTCGGCAGCGAGCAGTCGTGACAGTTAGGGCAAAGAAACGCATTTTGAAGAAGCACGTACTGATCGTAAAGCTTATACGAGGATTGCACGGGCAAGCGTGCGATATGACGTCTCGGCAACGTCAAAAAACCTCGCAGCGATGCTGTTCCACTGTCAAATTTCATGCCATCGAGCTGGCATGCCGAAGTCAACCAATCTTTTCGATAAACAAATCGAAACATTTAATATTTCCGCCTTGACGCTTTATGTGCCGGCAGTTTTCTAACGATGCTCGTAAAATCGACGATCTACGGTTAAGAGTTTTTGAAAAAAAGTCTACAGTATTACTATAATCTCAACCATAATCCATCCAAGAATCCACGTCAAGAACGTCGAGTTAATTATCTGAATATAATTATTTAAAATTGTAACGCATAGCATGATATTTAGAGAATTTATAGCATCTTTTTTAACGACATTTTTAACATATTTTATAAGTTTATACAATGCAATAAATAACACAATGTAACAAGTTCTTTTTAAATTATTATTCCAGATAAAATGATAAATAGAGCGTTAAAATTTTCTTTTACTTATGTTCCTTTGCGTTACAATAGGACTCAGTATTTTATGCACTTATGATAAAAATAAATCAGCTAAAAACTGTGAAGATATTAGAAGAATTTAAGGATACTGTTACATTATTTGCGGCTTATTACGATTATTATAAGAAGGATGACATTTTCGTCTAATTTATATTTCTCGCAATTAACTTGAACAATTTTTACTTTGCATTCTGGTAATAATGTTTATAAAAAGCTGTGTTTGGACCAATTCACCATCCGTCAAATTAATCAACAGAAAGATACCGATTTCGTAGATGATTGTTCAAGTAAACGTCGAATAAAATGTGACGAGAAAAGAAATTTATGTATCTCGAAATGTCATAGAAAAAGTATGGAAAGTGACGAAAATTTTCGTCAATGTTTTAAGATATAAAAAGATTGCTGAAAATCGGCAATTTAATAAATTATATTAACGGTTTACTCGAGGCTCTCCCTTTAAATAAGATTAACATGTAAATGTACATATATTATGGGAAATGTTTAAACATGCTAAATTTATACGTAGCAAAGGACTAATAATATTATCTGTAATTTCGAAAAACAGTTCGCGCTATATAAATGCTGTGCTTAAGATTATCTTTACACTCTGTGAACAATACTACACTGCCCATACAAATTGCTCGCAGATAGTATGTGGCTTGACAAATTTCAGTACGATGCTATCTTGTTTTCTGCCGTTCTGTAATACCGCAATTACTGCAGATAACGCCGCATCCCCTAATGAAACATAGGAGCCGAAAATTTAAATTACGAAAATAATAATCGCGCACGGATTATCCTTGTAAACGGTGATTTTTGGCAAAAATATAAAATACTTGTTATTGTTCCATTATGTTTATTCCATTATTTTTATATCCTCGACGTATTCAAGTAATTTGTATACTTGGTTGAATCAAAGTTGTCCGTTGGTAGAGACACATTTTGTGTATTATTTTACGCAAAATGAATGCTATAACGGAATTATGTGCACCGTTTAACCAACGACATTGATTGCAAGATCTGGCAGCCGTAGGAATACGAGGCCAGGCATTCCTCGCACTAAATTACGAGAATCGATGTCTCGAGATTTATAGCGAAGCGGCAAGAAATCTCGGCAAAAGGGAGTGAAAAAAAACGGGGGAGTCAATAAACAGAATTATTTATCACACGTGTGTCACGGCATCCGTACGAATCTCTCAGGACACGCGTTTCTTTTTGCGTCTCGCCGAGCCTCCTGTTTCCGTCTCCTTGGTTCGTAGGGTTCTGAAGATTCTGAAGAACGGCCGACGAGGAGGCGAGACAGGACGAAGCCCGAGAATGCTCCGGGAAATTTGTCAAAGTAACGCAACCCCTTCGAATTTGTCGAATCTTTTACCCGCTCGGCCATTGTACATGCTGAAGCACCGACCTGTTACTTTGACACTTTTCTACGGCGAGAGGAGAAGGAGAGGAGGAGACCGTTAAGACGAAGGCTTTCGGCACCGAAACGAGAAGTAATTAAAACGACGATTATATTTTAGGAAACTACGATCGAAGCGGTTTCACGTCCTTCCCTCTATTATTATTGTTATTATTAATATTATTATTATTATTATTATTACTACTATTGCTACTATTGTTTATATTGTTATTAATTGTTACTATTATTGCTGTAGTTACTACTGTTGCTATTGTTTCTATTGTTATTATTGTTATTAATTGTTACTGTTATTACTGTAGTTACTATTGTTACTATCGTTATAATTGTTATTATTGTTACTGTGGTATTACTATTATTATGATTTTATTACTGTTATTATTATTATTGCTATTTATTACTATTATTACTGTTATTACTATTATTACTATTATTACCATTAATACTATTATTATTCGTGTTATTAATCGATTAACTGTCACGATCCCCATTTGGGATTTTGGAATTTTACGTACACCACTTGGCGCAAAGGATATATCAGATGAGTTTGACAGTTTAATGTTATTTTACGTATATCAGTAAATATTGTTTATAGCAAATGGTGTGTATTTTGTCTTTTCAACAAGTAAACAAATTGGAAATCATCTGTAAGTTGAACGTAACAAAATTATCATATTTGAACCATGATATTTTTGATTTGGTTTTTATATTATAATTAAATACCATACATAAATATGTAATTTAGAGGTTATAATAACTACGTCAATCTTTTCTTTTCATACAATAAAAAATGTTCTTTTCTTATCCATGCAACCTGCCACAATCCCTATTTGGGACTTCTTAAAAAATATAAAATTTTTTATTGTTATTATACAAGATAATACAAAAGAAATTGTATACAGTAAAAAATACATGATGTATGAATAATATACAAATGACCAAAGTTAACATTTAAACTGAGATTAAAAAACTTACCGTCGAATGTATAAACAACAGACAATAAATGAACATTATATTCTTTCCCGTAATTATTATTATTAATCGGAAATAGTGCAACAACGCTTTATATTAAAAATTATGTTAAAAATTGTCTACCTCGATTGCGCAATAAACGACAGTCGAATAAAACTGTATTTCCCCTATTAAAAAAAAGACTAGTAAATCAAAAATAATATAACCACTACCCTACCCGGATGTGTCTCATGGGTGCCCGGGTGCCCGAGTATCTCGTATACCCGAATAAAGGTGCCAGCTCTACAGCCAACACGTTACCTCTGATCGCGAAGAGGAGAGGCAGTCTAATGACGATGGATCCGCTAAAGTAGCCCGGGGACCCTCTGGAAAAACATTTACGAGTACGCGTTGGCACCCTCGCGAATTACATTTACAAGCGTCTAACCGAGCCGGGCATCACGTCTCAAGGTTGCCAACACAGAATACGTCTTATTCCGTCGTGGAAAGCCCCAACGGAGTTCCTCAGGGTGGGTGAGTGTGGGACGCGGTTCCGTGTAGTTCATCGTGCGTACGTCACCCCCGAACAGGGGTGCCGTCCACACGGACACCGGGAGTCGAACGATCGCTGCTCGTCCGTGTTCCCCGGGTTTCCCTGGTCTTGGTGTCCCATCATGCCAGTCGTGAGAGTGGCGGCTTATCTCTACGAGCTCTCTTCGAAGAGACTAAAGTGGAGTGAGCCATATCCTCCCACCTTTCTCTTCCTCTGGCTGCCGTTCGACGAAGCGATGACGTTTCCACTGTCTCCGGCTCCGACCTCGGGCCACCGATCTACCGTCGCGTCCTGCCCGCACCGAATTATCGCGATCCACGGGGGCTCCGTCTCTTTCTCTCTGTTCGATGATTCAGTGCCTCCTGATAACCGCGATCCACTTGCCCGTCCAGTGATTTCGGGATTAAGCCTAACCGTTTAGGGACCGGTCCCATCGTCGCCGTCATCGAGGGTTCAAACCTTGGATATTTATGCCAGTAGACGCGGTCTGCGCGTATAGTATGCGTATAGAAGACCCCTTAGATCATGTGTGCACGTAATACTAGACACGGCATGTGTATAGTGCGCGTATAGAAGAGCCAAGAGCTCGATAAAGCAAAGATAACTCACGGAAGATAGTTCACTGTGACGTGGGGCGGGGTAAAAAGATGATCATTCAAAATGGCTGACATGGCATCAGGCTTCTAGTTCAAACCTCGGGATCCTATCCACTCGTATCCGCTATCGATCATCGTGTTGTGTGAACCTAATTTTGAACGTTTTTGAAAATAATGGTGCGTGCGTGTCCCTTTGAAGGCTGCAAAGGGAATCAACACGGTGGTGGAGATATATCTTTCGCAGATATGCCCTGTGTACATTTCATATTTAATCAATCGAATTTGTTTACTGAAAATTGAACATTCTCGCATAATCGTTAGCGTCGAACGTTAGAACAGTTCAACAGGTTTGGAAGATCGGTGCGTCACTCGTTCAAAATTGCAGATACATTATACTGCAGCATAGCTGACCACATGTGACATCACGTAGATAGTTTATCAAATGATTTATTGGAAAGAGTCGACTACGTTTTTCTCATCGTACTTTTAAAATAAGTTAACATTAATTCTACATTAATTGACGTATGTAAATAAGTCACTTTTTCGCAAGAGAGAGATCAAATTTCTAAGCTGAACTTTCTTTTAGCTATAGCGAATTTAGCGACTTTAACTTGTTTATAATTATAGTGAATTAAATGAGTGGAGGTGTTACAGTAAATTCTCCCTTGGAAGCAAAAATGGACAATTTGGGAAGAGGAGATACGATTGTTCGTGTTTTGCGATAATTACCGATTACCAACAGTTATAAAGACGAGCCGCAGCGCTCGATTAATCGCACCTCTTTTTCCAAGATTGTTTATTTTTATTTCCAAGCCGAGTGTCAATTAGGGAGAATTTACTGTAATTGGGCTTCCTTGTGTTGCACTTTCGAGAATCGCAATCGGCGGAATCATCGGTGACCGATGCCCCAAGTTTTATTACTGTCGAGTAGGTTATTCAATTTACATATCTGATACCGCTCCTCGAGAATGGTTCAAGATCGCTCGAGATACTCGAGAGTGATACTACTACTCCGGATCTTGGAGACGGCGAAGCTGCTGTGATTTTTACCGTGCAAGTTCTTTATTTTCTGGAACTTATATCTTTGATGATGAGAGAATTTCAGGTCTTATTAGTATGTTTTGTGGTATAGATTTATATCATATGTATACATATAGGGGATGGTCGAACGCAACCTAAAACTTAAGCTTGCAGAATGTTGTAGTTTTCTTTAGAAATGCAATTTTTCTTGAGTGACAAACTAACCTGTTCTTTGGTAAACTAACCTGTCTAATCGCTATGATAAAATTTCATAACTGGTGACTGTATAATTTATTTTTCCATCAAAAGTAAATTTTGTTCTTCCTAGAATTTTATACAATTTAGTAAACTATTTAGTAAAAGTAAGTTGGAAGTAAAGATATTATTATAACTTAAAACTATATAATTTATTTTCACATTAAACGTAAATTTTTGTATTATATCCATACAAATTTTCTAGAATTTTTCACTATTTAATAAACGTTTGTTGGATGCAAAGATATTATTATAACTTAAAACTATTTAATTTATTTTCACATTGAACATATAAATTTTTGTATTATATCCATACAAATTTTCTGGATAGAGAAATTTTATATTATTAAATAAATATTTACTGTGAGTGAAGATATTATTATAACTTAATGCTATACAATTTATGTTTCGATTAAAAATATTAAAGCAAATCGTACATGATGTTTTAAAGGGTCGTTAAAACGGAGAAACATGGATGTTTAAATTTATGATAGATTCAGTCACGAAACAATGTTTCCAATCATTTTAAAGACATATTAATGTAAAGCATTTTTTTTTTAAGAAACATGTCCTCGTTTTTTTACCTAATTAATTATCATACTAATTCGTCTTAGAAAAAAATTGGCAATGAATTGCAGAAGCATCGTTTTAAGATTGAAAAAAGGATGCGAGTTTATTAATAATTCAAAAAGTTCGAAAGTAAAATTCAAAAGTTAGCTTTAAAATACTTTTTGAAGCTTGTGCACATCAGAATATTTTATGTCGCTTTGATTTCTTACAGCAAACGAAGAAATGCTGGTTAGAAGCTACAGAAAATCTGTTTCTGTAACGGTGAAAGTCAAGCATTTAATTAATATCAACTTTATGTATGTTTTTCAGGTGTTCCTTTTGGATGAGAACGAAACGTGTGCAGACTCAAGCTGGAACACTCGCTGAACGTATATTCCCGAAGTAACTTCAAGTAATTAAAATTTTTTAATTACCACTTTGTTTCAACATGTTGTCCTTAATTTAAAAAACGATAACGCGCACACACTAATCCTGCAAAAGAGAATCTTCCTACTATTCTACCAGTACAGTGCACTTTTGCTAGAAAGGAGGTAAAATTTTCGCTTGATAATTATCGAAGATTTAGATACATCCTGCCAATTACCGAGAATCTGGAAACTCTGTCATGCCATGAAAGAAACATATAAATATCTCGTGCATTTGATAGAATGCAGCAAAGGTAATTGTACGTGCAGCACAAATTTAATTTTACTGTGCCATTATTTTACGGTACAACAAAACTATGATGTTTTAAAACCTTACGAAATGAGAATTTATTACCGCGATACTATAAATAAACTAAATATAGTAATTCACTAATATAGTAATACTATAAATAACCTAACTGTTTATCAATTCCTTTGCATCAATTACCTTTCTCACAGAACTGCAAGAAATTATTATTATCGAGTAATCAATTCGGAAGTTTAAACAATTTTCCAAGATTGGATAATCTTGGGATTTCATCAACAATAAATAATAAACTAAATAATTCACAAGAAATATTACAATTATCCCTTATATCGTTTTAATAAAAAATGGGTTTATGAAAAAAGAAAATCGAGGAGATCTTGTTATAAATAAGTAGGTCGGTCCCTGAACTGTAAAAACTTCCTGGTTTTTTTTTAGGTAATTTTCGGTAAGTAAGTAATTTCGTAAGTAACTTGATACCACTTTAGCTTTTTTTCATGGAACATTCATAAAGCGTTCAGGACATATTTAGAAGATTCGTTAATATTACATGTACAATTATATATTAAAAGCATGCCGTTTTGAACATTCCTTCGCGCTATAAAAATTTCTCGCAAAATGTTTGAACATTGAATCTATGTGATTGATACAATACTGTCTATTTCAGAATAATGAACAAAGAGCGACGTCGTGTTCTTGAAACGTGATGTGCATAAAATGTAACTGTTCTCGTTTAGCAAACCGCGATTATATTTCTCAGTCTATAAAGCAATTTAAAACCGACAAAAAATTGGATTTTAATTGGATTTCGCATTTCTAGCAATTCATTAACTCGACAACCAACGGAGACCTTGCTTTGGTAGATAATTTGCAAGGGAAATGAGCTTTAAATATTAAAATCTGCCGAATCAATAGTTGAAAGCCAGTGTATTTCTCGTCGTTAATATTTCGTTGATGTGCCGGACAACTTAGAAACAAGAAACTTCGATTACGCTGGAAAATGCGTCACGAAGGTGTGAGTAATAATTTGAGGTACAAAACATTTTTTTTCTCTCTCTTTTTTTTTATTCGTTCGCTCGAGCTGCGCAAGAGCACGTAAAAAATGAAAAGTACCGGAGAAATGTGATGGAACTGCAATATGTAATCAGAGTTGGATCCAAAACAATATAGAAATGGCGGGAAAAAGAGCAGAAGGAAGAACAACTGGACTGGAATAATTATGAGAACCACGCTGGAATATTTTCCATTACCCAATGGAGTAGCGGGAGAATAGGTGAAATATTGTTGACGCGGACAGAGGGAATATAAATATTATTTCAGATTCGTGGCCATCATGGCAGACATCGCGGATCGACAATGGCGCTGGCTTTGAATATTAAAAGCGACCGTTGACGATACAAAAACCAAGAGCTCTCGATTTTGTCAACATTGTCAAGTTATTCATGCATTGGATCTGTAAAGTGGATCCGTTCTTTTTTCATTTACAATATCTTTTCGCGTCGCTCAGGACGGTATGTTTGTTCGAACGTAATCGCTAGACTGCGGATCTTTATGCAGAATATATCTTATCTTCATGAATTGCATCAAAGGTGAGTGAAATACCTCTTCTTTCTTTAATAATTTCAGTGATTTGAAAATAATGCATTGAGGTACTTAAATTATTTTTAATATTCTCGTTGTTTAAAGATTCACCGATCCATTTTAATTTAAATTGCATAAAATCCGCAACCTTGTAATCACATCTTGAATTATTCGATTCAATTATTTTCCAATTATTAATCCATATCAGATTTTATTTCTAAAGTTGATAGATTTAAATAGTGCAAATGATTTACTGATTTATTTTTGATTTGATGATTTATTTTTTAGTCAATATACTATTAAGTCAAAGCGATCCTTCATCTCAAAAACAGGAAAAATGGTAGATTCACTAAATTATGCTTTATATTTTCAATTAGCAAATTCTATTTCGCTTATAATTGCACAATTTTGGAAAGGTACATTTTATAGGAAGAAATAAAAATTTTTTAACCATTTAAAATCGCAAATCGATAAAATTTTAATCTAAAAAAGCCACTTTCTTGATTACACAATTATATCAATGTATTATTTTCGATCTATTGAAATATTTATAATGAAAGATTATAATTTTTAAAAAACGAACAATTTTGATGCGGACAATTTTTATTTTGCATGAAAATTCGCGGTCTAATCATAACATTCATTTGAATCATAAATGGAATTTCCTTATAAATCATTTTCTTCGCTGGATAACAGTTATCCTGTTTATGATAAATATTTTGTAACTTCATCAAGACGTAATATCTGAAATCGTGCAGGATCTCGCATTGTTCCGTCAAACTGGCAAGCAATTATCCATACTATAACGACATTTCAAGGAGAATAAAGGCTCTACCGTAGCTTAATGACACGCCCCACGATCGTACGTGTTGTACATATATAACGCAGGCTACGTATCAACAGGTTTCGTGATCGATACTGTAGTTTTAATAATCCTGTCTTTCTCATCTTCGAATGTGAAGAACCTGTAGGCAAAAATAACCCTCAATTGGATATCGAATCCTTCGTTATATTGCCAGATTCAAACTTACAATTTTTCGGAAGAAGAGTGTCCTTTGCACGGTATATTTCATTTCTCCTAATTCAAATTAACCGAATTTATATTAAATTGCTACTATAGAACTATTATTATTATTATTTATTAAACATTAATATTTTCGATTGACAGATTAAAAATACCTATCTGTTGCAAACTATTTTATGTGAAAAAGTGACAGAATCACTTAAGTATACAATTCTTAAGTGATGAAAACTACAGTAAATTCTCACCAATAGCTTGTAAACAAATTGCTATTAAGGGACAATTCGTGACAATTCGAATAATCGTATCTCCCCATCCCAAATTGTCCATTTTTGTTTACAAGCTGAGGAACAATTAGAGAGAATTTATTGTATTTTAAGGATAATTTATAATTTGCCTCACTATTCTTTTCAATGAAATTATATTGTATTGTTACGGCAACTTGTCCAAATCAAGTCGCTGTAATGTGAAACTGTTGTGAACAACTCCTTAAAAAATAATAGAAGATAGGGGTTGCCACGGAAGAGTGTTACCAACGGATAATCGAGGAGTCGAGATCGGACTGTCGAACGAGCAACATTTCAAATTGAAAGATCTGAAATATAATTGTATTGAGTTGTATTATAGTTTATATTCTTTGTTGTAAATAAAATGCCGCGACGCGAGAGAAACGGAGTGATTCGCAACAGTATTATAATGTTCATTCTCTATTCTAATTGCAAACAATTTCTTTAACAATAATTTCTTTACTGACACGAAAATATATTGATCGAATGTATATCTTATTGTTAGACTGCGGATTTGATACATTTTTTAAAAAAATGACTAGGTCAAATGTGAAACTGTAAAGACATTAGAATGATTTGAGAACATTTGTACATTATGTGCAATTCATTAAAGCGATTAATAGAGAAAAAGAATTTTCTCAACGCGCTTACTTTTCTTCTAATTAACTAACACCATTTTTATTTTGCATAAGAATCCTCGGTGTACTTATTTTAACGTACTTATTTATGCGTATAGGTAATGCCAAGGAAAACATTGTTCATACTCACATGCTTTAAGACAACAACAGTGGAGAAGCAAATATTATTATTTTGCTACGGAGTTGTTTTCCAGGGAAACAATGTGAAACGCGTCGTGGAAATCGTTACAATTACATTGAAATTCACGAAGTAAGTTAAACGCATGTACAAATACGTGTAATCGCATTCAGTACTTAAAAATTACATTAAAAACAGCGTACCAATTTTTAAGAATTTTTCATAAAACGTATGATTTAAAAGTCATTCGAGACACATAAGTTACGCGACTCATTTTGTATATTATTACTTATTACCATTACACTGCAGATGTTTATGCAACATCAAAAATTTCCACATCAATTATAAGAATTCAGAAGAAAAATAAAAGATAAAAGATCAAGATAAAAGCAAAGATAAAATAAAAGAAACAGAAAAAATCAGAAGAAGAAATCTGATTCTTTCTTTAATAATTGTGATAAGTTTAAAATAATTAACATTTCATCAACAGTCGTCGACGTTCTGAAATCCATACAATTTTACAAACTTTCAAAGACCAGCTTACATTTAGCACCGTTTGCAACCTAATTATGGCGCTATATTATATACATTAACCTTTTGTGCATTAACTATGATTGTATAAGTATAATTTAATTAAGTACGTAGCAGAAGATCAGCACCTATTATTCAGTTTCCACAATACTTGAGACTTCAACGCATAATCCATTTCTCTGAAGAAAACATTTCCAACGTTGTAACCATGATGAGACTTTTGGGGTTGCCGGAGGCTTCACAAAATTTTTAGTTTGTCTGCGAACGTATAAATAAATATTAAAACATTGAGGTTATATATCACATAACCTATAATATATAATATGTATAATAATATTTATAAAAATATGCATAATAATACGTATAATAATATGTATAATGATATGTATAATAATATTTATCACATAATATATATAATATGTATAATAATATATTATAATATGTAATGATATAATGATGTAACGATATTGTATAGTTACATATTATACATATAATTATATATTGTATAATTACATATTATATAATTATATGCTATATGTTACAATGTAACACCACAGTGTCTTACTTATACCGCAAAATAGAAGGGGGGCGTTCCAGGGTTAAAAATTCCACGTCTCCAGAGGATTTAGCTAGCAAGTTCACTAGGTCAAGAATGCTGCAAACCCGTATTACAGTTTCTAAAACGGCAAGTTTATTTCTTTCCGAAAAGCTGTTTTATTCGTTTTCGTGAACTATCCTGCGCTTTTACTATCACCAAGAGAAATCTTCCATCGATCACTGCAAAAGAGCTAACGGCCAATGAAGGTCAGGGAGAATCGGGGGAAACGCCGACGGTGGAAACAAAATAATAAATTTGCTGCTAGTCCCCGATAGAAAATGGGATAAAGGAACGCGGGCTTATCGTATGAACAGAGCCTAAAGATAACTGCAATATTTTTTTTTTAAGACAGATATCGGTTCGAGGGCTAGGCGTGGTCCGACCTCTTGAAATAGGACGTCCGTGTTATCGGCGTTATCAAACGGTGGTGATTGATGGAGCTCCGGCTTTTATAATAATTACTCGATTATCCTCATATTAGTCCGTAATTGTTTACCGCAATTTGGGGGCTAAATATAAAGGGAGGGCGGCGATCGGCTCATGTTTCGAGATGGCTTCTTCCCTCTTTCGATGGTGGCTCCCTTTTGGTTAATAGCGATTGCCATTCACTGGCGGGTCAGTTCTTTGATTCGTCGACCTCGAAGAACGATTAAAACATTGTATTCACATTTTTGTATTGCGGCGCCAAGAAAAGAAAATGAAAATGTTAATACTTCACTGTCCAGAAAATTGTGTACACTACTTCGTTCGAGTAAACAGTCTATTAGCGATCCATGAGACGCAAATAGGATTATAATGAGGTGAATGAATTTTGTATGAATTCCGTCAGAAATTAATAGACCGCGGATCTCAATGCGAAACTAGAATTGTCTGCAGCTATTGCGAAGAGTCGAAGTCGAACCGATATTCACTGTTCTCGTAATAATTTTAATAAGTTGATAGTAATGTATCGATGTTTCTTGTGAATTTCTTAAAATCTGTATAAAATCATTTCTGAAATTTTTTAACATATTACATGAGCAGATCATTTATAATCGTTAAGGGCGATTGTAAGAAACAAAAATTAAACAAAAATTAAATAAAAATGAATTGTTTCTGTTAATTTAATGTTCCACGACCGGTTTACTCAAACGAATAATAAAATTCAAATGGAAACTTCAATTAAACTAAATCTAAAGTAATTAAGCTTAAATTAAACAAAATTTGAACTAAAACCGAAATTAAACTAAATTAAAATTCAAACTTAAATTGAACAAAATTAAAACTGAAACTTAACTAAATTGAAAATGAAATTAAAACTTAGAAGAAACATTCTCATTTATCCGTATTTTAGATCACTTCAACCCTGCTTCAGTTCACTGAAAATAAAACGTGGAAAACAATGATGTTACGACTTTGTTTGCCAAAAAGTGTAGGTACTAACCCGAACTTGCCCCACCAATTGATCGTCGCGCTAATGAACTGGCACAGAGGAGGTTAACGTAATCCCATAAATGCAACGAGAAAAACCGAAAATTTACCTTGCACAGTAAAGGTCCGCGTAATTGTAACGTACGAAGAAACTGGAAGTAGTGGTAGGCTCGAGCTTAAAGAACAGTGGCCAAGTTGAAAAACAATTTTCAGGCCCCCCCTTCTACACTATTCGGGTCGTTCCATGGCCTGCAAGCTCGTTATATACAATCCCGGAGTGGCCATTCTACTGTGGGCTAGGGAATTACAGAATGTAAAAGTACAACAAAAGCTGCAACCGGGAATGCCGGAGGAGCTGGGGCCACCATAGTCTCTGGTCCCGTCATAAATCGCCCCGGTCGACGTGCAAGCGGTAATAAAGACACCGTATGCTATCGATTCGTTTCCTTTCGGCCGGTGAACGATTCGCAGGAAATAGACACGCTACTTCCTCTAAGTATTTGTCCATTTAAACGTCATTTCCCTTCCGAGTGCGCGCGGTAACTCCGTCGAAGATCGAGGCTGAAAAATTATTGTCGAGACTCTGCCACACGAAATCTTATTCTCATCGGTTCCTGTAAGTTTTTATCTATTATGCTTGTTGAATGAAACGAGGACTAAGAAGTTCTTGCTAAGATTCTGGGAAAAAGCTTTGTCCTTCTATCATTTCTGTATTTGTTTGTTCTTGTTTAAAAAATGCTGCAAGCTTAAGCAAAGTCAAAACTAGAAAGTTAGCGATGAGATTCCCTGTGAACAATTAGGGCAAATTTTATTTTGATTTGTTTCTGTGTTTGTTTAGTTTTAAACATTATTTTTCGATTTCAATACGAAGTTATTTTAGAGATTATAATATTTTTATTTCAAAGCATTTATCAATTACAAAATTAGAGCTGAACTCTTTAGCGTTAAATTCTAATATTTATCAAAGAAAAATATGAAATATTCACATTTTCTCAGTCTTCGGTGTAATCCCCATTGGCCAGAAGAACTTTGCTGCGTTTCCATGTGTGCGTTTTTCTTTGAAAAAGACTGAAATGCAATGTAATTGTTAAAACACACGAAGATAGCCGTGCGTATTAAAGAAACGACCGAGAGACGCCATTTTACTGAAAAGAAAGCTATCTCTGCTTGTTAAAGGAGTAAGTCAGAGACAAAAAAGAGATAGCTCCACGTGTTAAAGAAGTAAACCAGGGACGCTATGTCGCTAAAAAGAAAGATAGCTCTACGTATTATAGAAACGGACCAGAGATGTTATTTTGCCGGAAAGAAAGGTATCTCTACTTGTTAAAGAAGTAAAGCAGAGACGGTATTCCGACGGGAAGGAAAGGATGATTTCATGATTCCGGGCGAACCAAGTTTTTCACTTTAGAGGACTCCAATTTGAATACTGCTCGCCGGTGACACTAGTATATCCGCTTCCGCGGGCGGAAGTCGACCTTTTCTCCGGTCCTCGAAGCCAGCCCCGGCGACAAGTCCCTCTGATCAGGACTCGTCAGTCAAGGTGGATCAGTTGAGGAACAGCGAACGGAGAAGGGAAGAGACAAGAACCGTTGTTCTTGCAAAGATACGTCACGGCGGCGAAAGTGGATCCAGAACGGAGGCGGAGTGCTTGCGGATTGAAGCCGCAAACCAGTCCGCAGTATATTCTTATGTAGGCCTACCGGAGCAGAGTTTCGGCAGCTTCCGGGAAAATTTACGAGCTTCGAGCTGATGGGGTTTCCGTGCTTGCCCGAACCTGCCACCTAATATCTTTACTAGGGCACCCTCGGTCTCGCCCTCTCTTCACCCTTTGCTTCTCCCACCTCGCTCGTCGCACGTACATAATCGAAACACACACCGATACCGAGCTTCCTTTTATTATTTCACCCCGGGTTCGCCGAGTAGTTTCTCACCTACGAGCACGGTGCTTAACCGTCGCCGCGTCACGGAACCCGAAAGCCGGCAGCTGGATCAAGCGTGACCCGGTCTGTAGAGTGGATGATCGAATTGTCAGGTGGCCAGGAACGTTCCTGGAGGCGGAAAGCAATAAGTTACGACGAATGTTTCCTTGGTTCTGATGTTGTTAAACAAACTGTGAGTGTACTGGTTTTGCATACAAAATGAATTCTTTTGTAGAACGTGTGGCCAACACGATGCAGACGGTGACCTTGCATTGCTAATTAAACTTTTCGCACCAAGCAAATTCGACCCGTTGCTAATTAAATTCGCCCCAAAAGCTTTCATAAAATTTATTTCAATTTTTTGGATCTCATGCGAATATGTACACAATTATTCACACAAAGTAATAGAAATTTCATCTCAAATAATTAATCTGCTGTAATTATTTGTAAAAAAATTGCATTGAATTTTTAAATTCGACGTGAATTTTATTATAAATAATTCTATTATGAATAAATTAATTGTATTTGCAAAAGACCCGCATATGTTTAAAGTGAAGGAGGGTGAATATGATTTACGAAAGTATTAATCGCGAGGGTGTTTATTGATTAATATCAGATTGTGGATCTCTATGCAAAATAAAATGTTGCATCGTTTATAAGAAACAGGAGTCGAATTAAACTCTATCTTTTTCTTTAATAATTTTAACAAATCACAGTTTAAAAATTCCAGTTTAATATACAGGGTGTTCCGCAATTATTTTAACAGCCGAAAATGAGGGGTAGCTGAGGTCATTTGAAGTAACTTTTTCCTTTGCGAAAATGCAATCTGCGGCTTTGTTTACAAGTTATTAATGGAAAACACTGACCAATGAGAGGTGACGGCGCGAAGTTGGTCGGGACAGATGGTCGGGACGGATTCGAGCCGCGTTCGAAGTATTGAACAAATCACGAAGCGAGAACTTCACGGATTTTTTTTTACTACGTAACAGTGATATTTTTAAGAAAAACGCTGTTCACCTTTACTTTAGAACGTCTGAAGAACATTTACTAATTTTACGGATCCGAAATGGTAAGTAATTTAACCGTGACGGCCGTTTTAATTTTCTAGTGTGCATGACACCTTGTGCGTAACATGAAATTTTTAAGCAAGGTGTACAGTGAAGATTAACAAAGTACGTAAATGATATTTTAATTTAAATAATTCCGTGTCCGAACACAGTTCAACGAATGATTCGCAAAGCTAATCTAATAAATAATAATCGTGTTAAAGGACGTAAGGGATATCTTATAATATAATATAACTTATTAATTTTTTATATAAATGCATAAACTCTGCAGTCTAATTATTATATCTGATAAAATTCTTAATTGCATTACTTCCCAAAATATTAATGATTTCCAAGTCACTATAAAACTTGAGATTCTAGCCAGATATAATGAAGTTATATTTTTATATGCCCGGTATTATAAATATTTATTGCACAATAATGTGGCATTATCATCTTGAATTACCTCAGCGTTATTATTTGTTGAAAAATTTGACAAAAAAGAAATTTGAGATAAAAACGCTTTAGAGATTTGAGGGTTCCCTTTACTACATTCTGCAATGAATTCTTGCTGAATGCAAGTGTCTAGGGTATTAATAACTAAACTCTGGTAATTATGTTTAAGAGGAATAGGGTAACGCGAGATGGATAATTCTGTCTGAACAAAAAGAGTCGTATGAATGTGCTTTCCCGTAGGTAGACTTTCACTTGTGAAATCACTCAACTTAGACGTCTATAAATGAATGAATTAATTTTGGGAAGACCTGAGAAAATCGTTCTCCGCTTTAAAATTTCTCTAATCAGCGGCGATCTATTCGCGACAATTTCATTTGATAGCTGTCATAGTCAAATTACAAGCTCGACTCTCGTCCGACAAATGCTAGGACATTTGGCGCAAACTGCAGCTGTCGTCATACCGTTTGTAAAATGTCAAGCAAAACACTCACACAAAAGAGCCACGTAATGATACTAAAGCGTTACTAATTACTTCGTTTATACTGTAATTCCTACAGTTTAAAGCGAGATCTGTGAAGAATTCGCGTGGGGGGGGGGGGACGATAGCCAATGGCACTATTACAATTAATTACACGGTACCACTTTGTTGCAGGAAAAGCAGCAAAAACAGTGAGCAACGAATCATTCTGGTGAACTATGTCTCTCTGCCGTATATTTCTGTGTTCAAACGATATAAATAAATAAGAAATTGTGCAAGGTTGCGATCACCTAAGACAACCAAGACCCGACAATGAAAAGTTTTCCTCTCTCGTCCAACTTCTGCTCATCGTCTCCATCAATCAAACTTACCCCGTTTACGCTAATTAATTTTGCCCTAATATTAAATTTTACTTAAAAGTCTGACTTGCACGTTGAGACGGGAAACGAATTACGGAAGAAAGCTGAAACACTCCAAACAGAAGCTTCTCTCAAGCTTTCTCTACCAATATTGCGCTGCTGCAATGTTACATGTACAAGATCGAGTAGATCTTTTATTGTTCTTTCACTTCAATGATTTCTTTTCTTTAAAGCTTATTTTGATATCTCGGAAACATTATAAACATAATATATATAGCGCAATATTGGTAGAGAAAGCTTGAGAGAAGCTTCTGTTTGGAGTGTTTATATTATAAACATAATATATATATATATATATATATATATATATATATATATATATATTATGTTTATAATGTTTCCGAGATATCAAAATAAGCTTTAAAGATATAATATATATATATATGTATATATATATATATATATATATATATTATTAACATAATATAACTATTTGCATGCAAAATTTAATAAATAGAAAACCTCTGCAGTTTTGTCTACAATTTGTTGAACAGTTCGAACAAGTCTCATAGAATAATCGATAACATTGTCAGAACAGTGAATGGTGCTACATTGAAGCCAGACAAATGGAATTAAATAATAAAACTCGTAAAATAGGTAGGTAACTTCGTTAACCACTTAGCTGTGGACAACGTGTATACACGTCATAAGAAAAAGGCACAATTTTACATCTCACAACAAAAATACTTCCCTTACGATTTAGGTTAGAATGCTTGCGAAACGTATTCATAAATTTCGCGCATTTTGGAATAATTCTAGAACAACTTGCCGAAAGGAAGTGCACCAAGTGCGATCGATAATAAACGCATAGAACATTGATCTTAAAAACAGATATACATTTGATATGGCAGCTCTGATCGAAATTTGTGAATATTATATATCGTCTATCTGAAAATACGGAACACGAATAAATTAATTAATATTGGAGAAATGTAAGTTCGTCGGAGACGATTTTCAATCAAACAGATAATGGCGAAGGAGTCTCTTGATATGTGCAAATTATTTCCCGAAGTAACTTGATTTTAATGGACTAGTCGGGTTGGAAGTTTCTTTACAGCCTCCGGCTACGTTCAATAAGTCTTTCCCTTTTCGTAATTTTCCATCGATACGTTCTTTTACGGAGTATTCCGTCGATTACGGCGTGATTCGAAGATAGCTAAGCCGATAATTGTACGAAGTTATTCGCGTAATTAATTATTGGCCTTCAACTATCCAGAGTTATTTAAAAAATGAGATCCAAACCGTTCCATAACTCGTCCATCATGTTTGTCTTAACATACAATGTTGGTCGCCTAAGAATAGCCAACCAAATATTTTTAATTGTGATAATTCGATTACGGATCTTTATGCGAAACAGCAATTTTATGCTTTTATGCTAATTTAATTATTAAATAATTTTAATTATTATGTTAAAAATGGTATATATTGATATCCTTCAATTATTGAAATTTTGCTACTCTTTTAAATTGCATTTATTTATTTTTAATATCATTAATATATATATATATATATAATTTAATTATCATTAATATATAAAAATCCGTAGTCTAGTGAGAATACACGCAGAGAAAATGTTTTATTGGACTTTAATTGAAAGACAGTCGTTTCGATATCTTCTTCGGTTACTGAAATATTATATATATAAAAATACATTATTGCAGTCTGTTAGAAATGAATTTCACTTTTAATTTTCATTTTAGAAGCACATGGTCACTCCAGGATCATTTTATAAATATTTTATAAATATTTAGCATTTTAAAGAATTAATTTGTTTAGCATTTTAAAGAATTAATTTATTTAGCATTTTCAAAGAATATAATTCTTAATGTTCGTATAACAAATGAACAAAATTTGTTTATCCCACTTTCTACTGTATTTTGTTACAAAACTGTCAATATTCCCAGTCCTGGGACGTGAATTTCTATGCTGCATGTTATCTTCTAACAGTTTATTTTCCCTCGTTGCTCCATTGTGAATTTTCATAACGAACGTCCATAGAAATAACTATAAAACTTCGAAACGAGAAATTAAAAATCTCCAATAAAAAAAGTTGTACAACTTCTCCAAACAGAACCTGCTAAATACGAATGTTTCTCACTTCTTTTTAACGTGGACAACGAATAAAAATTTCCTTTTTTCAACGAAGATTATTAAGAACAAACAAATTGCCACTATTCCAACTATGAGCAAAATGATGCGGAAAGAGACCAGGTGCCAAAGTGAAATGAAAAATGAAAATCGTGGCTCATCCCGGACAACAAAATGTGTTGGACAACAATTCAATAACCACCACGTCAATCTCCCAACAATATCATTCGCGACTAACGAATACTATTTTCTGCTCAGCCCAGAGAATCAAGTCTCCACAGCATATTTTCATTGGAAGGTGCCCTCCGAAGTGAATTTAAAACTGTTGAACCGGATGTGAAGTGTCTGCAAAAAACCGGTGTGATTCGAGAGGCTCTCAGACGATACGGCGGCGCCTCTTAGACGCTATTATCAAATTTAACTCCGCGAAGATACTGCTCCGCGAAGGATCAACGAATCAGCCGGCTCGTGCATTCAACACCATTAGTCCCTTTATTCCCCGTCTCCGCCCCCCGGGGGCATAGAGGATCGCTTCGGATCAACTCGGTCCGGGCCCGTCCCCCTCGAAATTATTTTGCGCCGAGAAGCGACAAAGGTCCCTCCACTCAGGCTCCTCGGCGGCCTGAAGAAGGAGGCGAATCCGAAGTCGATATCGAGTTCCTCCGGCTTCTGTCTCCCTCGCTGAATAACATGCATTAGCCTTTCGCCAGATTAGAGAGGAGCCGGAGGAGTTTGGGCTGGCTGTGTCGGCCGGCCAGCTGCATCGTCCGAGGAAGGATAAAAAGCGAAAAAGAAGGAAGAGGAGAGAAGGAACGGTGTGGTAGAACAGGATCGAACGGAGAGACGAACGGAAGACAGATATCGGGAAACGGGGAAGGGATCTGATAGAAAGACGGACACTACGGATTAGCATATTATTTACGCGCGAGATCCGGCCCGGGATCCGAAAACAGTCGGCTGAACTTTAAATCTCCTTTCGAGTAATACCCCGCGCCGGGTTCTCACCTCATTAAAGCCCTGTGTCTGGGAGATTTTCTTCTGGACACGGAGCCCGTCCACCCTCCAGCCAGCTCCTACCTGGACACGTCATCATCCCACCTGCAACGGCTCCCGTGGCCAGCGTCTACCGAGCGGTTTCTCAGCTCGTTGCGTCCCTCGGTAGCGGGCACGTAGCAAGGAAACCCACGGCCAATGGGAAAAGAAAGTCACATTCATTTCGAGTCTAATTTACCGTGTGGAAATCGCGGTGAATGCCATTAGCGCCGCCGTGGATTCTATGTATACCCAAGAACCTTTATGCTACGTGCCTGCCAGGTGGAAAGGACGAAGGAGCCTTTGGCTCGGAGCCCAGGGACACCTGGAATTAACGTGCTCCGCGTCCCTCTTAACGAGGTAAATAGGATTATATTATGAGATGTGCCGATCGATTGTTGCGGCCCGTCCTCTACCGTTCCCTCTTCCACCACCGCCGTCGCCGCCGCCACCCCTCCGCCCCTCGAGGTGTGTCGTAATTTATTAATTGCCGGGGGTGGGATTAATACGCGGACGTTTGGATTAATCGTTCGTGCTTAAGCGACGATACATTCCGACCGGAATAATTTCGTTTGCTCTTTGAAGCGGATCCCGCTGTGCTACGGCCAACGCGAAAAGTGACACGATTAGACAGCTAATTCTGGCTCTTTGTAGACGACGCGATGTAATGCGATTTGCGAGATGTAAATATGAATGACAATGCTCGGTGGAATTTCCGGATAATGATGTTGGCGAAGTCGCGCGCTGTACTGCCTTTTCTACGATTCGGAAATAGGACCGTGCTTGAGACGGAATCATCGAACGAATTAACGTAATCACGTGACATTGAACCTGTCTAGTGATCGAGTATTAATCAGCGGACGGCGGACCATTTTTACAACTATACTATCGACGATGTTTATGACAATTCTTCGTTCAACGATTTTTCAGAACATATGTTTGATAATATTTCTTGCAGGCTAATGTAACAGCGATTCACTCGATTTAACTGCCGAAAATTGAGCAATTAAGTGAACGATTTAAATAGGATCAACATTAATTCAGTCACCGCCCTGCGGTGGGTTGACGTCGATTTTAACTGACGAGCCCTAAACTGTTGTATATTTTGTTTTTAACGATGACAAGATTGGATTTACTTCGTATAATTTTTATTATAATATATGGTTCGGTAAAGAAGTTTATATCAACTGAATTTCTTATACGAAAATAGTTCCTACAATTTCGATAACTGTAGAAGAAAGGAATCGGTGATTTCGACCAGGTAATTCCAGTGTAAAAGATATCTCAATTATTATATAGTTCGTTCGAAACCAATTTTATTAGATTGTTCGGAAAGTTCACGTCGTGGAATCCAAATGAAAAATTTAAAACGAACTTTCCGAACAACCTGACGGAAAAAAGGAACATTTTTAATGCACTTGCATCTATTCAATCGAATTGCCCCACCTAGGCTCCTTCATTATCGACGCGTAGAGTAAGAGCAATTGATTTCGAATTTTTATTTACCGCTTTCACGACAATAACGACGCAAACAAACATTAACGGTTATTATTAAAAATTCCCGTCACGAGTCAGACTCGTAGAAGCGCGGCGAGGGGTCGCAGTTGCATCTGCATCGACGCGAATCCCGGCACAATCGATTATAAAATCGCGGCTCGAGTGAAACAGACCGTACCGACGCGACGGGAAAAAATGTATCGATTAGCAACCTGTAATTATTTTGAAGGGCTGGCTTTGATCGTGTTTCGGAGCACCTCTGGCAAACGGCCGGCCGCCGTCTGCGGAAGACACTAGTTCAACTTTCTTTCAATTGGAATCCGTGATTCTGCCCGGAGATAAAAAGGATAAATTACTTTCCTAGCGAGTGAAAAAATTCAATTAAAAATGAGGAAACTGCGGACGACAGATGGATTCAAAGGACTAAGCACACATCTGCAGAGCCCCCCCGGATCCACCCCCACGGTCCCACACCAACCCCCGGAATAACCCCCTCCTAACTCAGGTTGGACGGCATCGAAAGTTAAACGTCGTCGATGCCGAGTGCGGGCTTTCGCAGAGATTTGCAAGAAATTCCTATAAATTTGCTGTCCGGCACGTCCTTGGAAGGTCGGTCCTCCAGCATGGATGGAAATTTTGTATGATCCAGCTGACTGAAGTAGTCTTGACTGTCGCTCGGTACCAGTCTAAAGCTTCCCCCACCAGCGTTATAACGATATTGATTTTTCATGAAGCCGGTATAATTACCGGATTGTCCGTAGGACACCGACTACGCTGGAAAACGATCCGCAATGATCACATCGAATTTTCTTCGCTTGCTGACAAGGGAGCGTGGTTTAACGCTCGGATACCAGCCTTATCGTTGCGATTCATTATTGGAAACCCTTATGAAGCACCATTAATAATATCCCACCGACGCGGTAACAAGCTTTTGCACTAGTCGAGCTATAAAAAAGAATCTATGTATCGGAACGATATTACCCAAATAATGTCTGCGGGGCCGGTATTAAAGCGCAAAACCCGCGCAGGCTTTGTTTCACCGTAAATAGAAGCTGAAACGCGGCCCGGAACCTTTGTCTTGGAGCAAGAACTTCCGCCGAGTGTTGTTGCCGCTGTAATTCGATTTCCAAGATACCCGGTGAATATCGAGCATGCATCGATTTCGTTCGCGCGGAAAATTATTCCGCTAAGCTCGCGGATTATTGCTACAAAATTGTTGCTACTCCAGCGTTATTGACGTACGGAACACTGAAATGTAATTTACGTTCCGCTGCTGGAGTAGTAGTACATCGCCGTTAGTAACTGCAGCAGTAGTAGCTGTGTAATTAGAATCGAAGGAATCTAGGATTTACATCGAATGAGAAATTGAAGTTACATCTAGATCAAGTGAAAAGTGTTTACATGTTCGAGATGTTCGAAATATTTCAACATGAATTGGAAGCAGTCCATTATTTGTGGTTTTTGCTTGAATATATGTATGCAATTTATAATGCGTTTCATCGATTTTGCTGTATGTAAACTCATAGCCGTATAGTAATCATTAGGATTTCAGTTTCTTGAATAAAATGAACAGTTACTTCGTAAAATTTTATTTTATTTTAATTGTTAATTTAATTTGTTTCAATTTGTTTCAATTTGTTTAAATTTATTTCAATTTCTTTTAATGTATTTCAGTTTATTTCAATTTGTTTAAATTTATTTCAATTTATTTCAATTTATTTCAATTTATTTCAATCTATTTAAATTTATTTCAATTTATTTCAATTCTTTGAATTTATTTTATTCTAATTTTATAAGATAGCTTATGACATCTGTTTCACTTGTCTCGATGGAAATCATTCAGCATCACTCATAATCATCCAATGATGAATAAAAAGTATAATCGTATCGTTTTCTTATCATTATAACGTGCTTTCTACACTTTAAAGTTTGTGCACATATGTATACACGATGAAACTCTAATAAAAGTTCAGGAACATAACTTCAATGATTCGTATGGTCGGATGGCGTTAAATGACACTACCGTAAAATTACCTGGAAAGGATACGGTTAAATTTAATAGAGCTCAGATTCGCGTGTTAAAGGTCGAACACGAAATGTAATTAACATTAATTTGCGAAATACCGCGCGTATTCTGTACGTATAGAACACACCGAAATATCGTGATAATTTCAATGTCGAATTAGTAAATCGGTTTCCATATTATACGCGGGGCACCCGAGTCGGTAAATTCGGTTCTCGTGTATCATTTAATGTGTACGATAGACGTCACTCTCGAAAGAGTGACGCGCGCACAAAAAGATTTGATTGCCAGGATTATTTATTATTAAACGTCATACTTTATGCATCGGAATATCATTTACTATATTGTTGTAATTAAGTGTTACTAATAAATTCATCATCATTTTCAACAACATACAATATTCCAACAAGTATTGAAGTGGAAATAGATCAGAACGCGTTTTCGCATTTGTAATTTATGCAGCACTTAACGTTTACCTGTTTAATTATATGGCTAACTTATTCTGCTATCAGAAATCATGCACTAATAAAATAATAGTATTAAACAGAAATATATGTAAAAAGAAAATTACGTCTGCTCCAATCATTTAGCTTGAGATAATCTCGAGAACTATAATTTACAAATACACAGTGTATAAAAGCTAACAAAAGATTATTATTTTACTACTATAGAAGAAATACAACTTCTTAACGAAATTGTATCAACAAATAACTTCTATTTTTTGCCAGGCTCTTGATTTATTTTTAAAAAAAAATCGTAAACTATGCATCGTAATTCGACTGTTTAAGAGGACACACCAACAGAAAATTCAGACTTAAGAAAATTAAAAATCTGTGAAGCCGCGCAACATTTTGTTCAACTTTTACAAAATCGAATGATAAGAAAATTTCTTAACCCTTTGCGCTATAACAACGAGTACGTAATCTATTAAATGCGAACATTCTTCGTTTCTTCTGGATGAAAATAAAATTTGATTGCTTTGTTATCAACATCTAGGATCCAAAGTAAACGAAGACATACAAAGTACAAAAATTGTCTCGTTCTATCAGGGTAATGATTGAGGACAAAGAACAGCTGATCAAGATAACTGCAAAAGAAATCATAGTGCAAGGGGTTAAACGTAATTCTATGTATGTATTATAATTCGTGCTTATTCGAACTCGATATCATCGTCTTATTGAAGAAACAACGACACGTTCGAATATTTCTTACGCTTTTATTGAATAAGAAACGTGACAGCGCGTCGACTTCCGGTCGATCTGCTCGGAGAAATGGCCCGCGAATCTCGCGAGAATCCCAAAAAATTTCAAGAGCATCAAGTTCAGCCGTCGCGCGATAGCTAGAGACGATGAAAATTCTGACAACATCCGGCGAACTGCATTACTTTTCGCAAGTTTTCGATCCTACAAGCACGCATCACCTGTGAGTAAATCAGAATGGGATCAAAGGATCATCGGATCCCGATGTATGGATAGACCCGTCTCTCCCTTCTCCCACTGCCATCCCGTGATACCTTTGTATATGTATACCTTTCGATACCCAACACTGGCGACAAACAAATCTCGCAGGGTTTCGCTCATTCACGATGCGATACTTGAAAATCACGGTTCCCTGAAATAATGCACACATGCATATGCACGATTGAGTGCCGTGCACAGGCTGCGTGGAAACAACCGAAAAAAAAATTAAAAGGTATACAAAACTTCGGGTGCAACGGTTATGAAAATTATTCCTCTCTGCGTACAGTCTCAAGTCACGCTCTTCTATTCTTTATGAAGTATATCGATTCTTTTTGATTTTTTTTTTTAATGATAACGTGAAAACTAACTCGAAACCCTACATAGATTTTTATTGTACTTAAACTATTGAAAGATTGATTATTAATTTGTAAGTCCATTGAGTAGAAATAGAACTCTAATTTTTATTTTATAAACAAATTAATATAATCTGAATGATTTCGATAACTATTCAGCTTACAACTTTGTTGTCCTTAAGAAGGGGTGGTGGACCGATTGCGCGGTTACCCCATCAAAAAAATTTTGTGACGCTCAATGTTTAGTTCCACGAGTGCCTGCGAGAGGTGCTAGTGAAACATTGGTGCTCACGGATACATTCCTTTTTTTACATTATATTTTATGCATTGCATTACATTATATTTTTACATTACATTTTATATTATGCTACTACGTTAGTTCGAAAGTCGCACTAGAGCATCTAGCGGACTATATCAGAAATAAATCTTTAAATTGCTGATTTTTATGCAAAATAAAAACTATTCTCATTAATTGCAGAATACAGCAGCTACGTACAGATTTATTTTTCTTATTAATAATTTTAATAAGTCGGTGTTATAATATAATAACTATATATAATATAACTAATATTATGTATTATATAATATTATATATATATATAATATATAATAATTATGTATAATAACTAATATACTACTAAAAAAATATAATATAATATAATAACAGTGTTTGTGAATTCTTTAAATCTGTCCACCGTTCTGCACTTAAACTACTAATTTTCCTCATAAATGCATAAAATCCGCGGTCTATTGATAACGAAGACATAAAGATTCATTTCTATTTAAAAGAAATGGCCAACGCTCGCGTTTAGCAGCTTCTGTTTGAAATGTTCATCCACGCGTCCGACTCGACGTTATACGGTAGAGGGTTAAACGCATTCCATGAAACTACGCTGAGATTAGTTGCAATTAAAAAAAATGTAAAATGTCACATGTTTACGTTTCCGAATTAATGGTATACATTCCGCATTAAAAACGGAGGGAGGAGAGGGGAGCGAATGAAACCTCGTGGTAGAACGTATACGTAAAATACAAATCGCGGAGAACAATTATAAATAATGTATGATACTGTTACTTTTACGGTATAATGGAGTCTGAAGTCCCGGGCGAGAATCATTAAAGATTCATTTTGGACACAGCTCTTAATCAGCGTGGAATGCTACAATAATGCATACATTTGCATGCGATGCGTGCACACGGGGGAAAGCAGGAAACTTCGAGAGAAAGATTGAAGCCAGGAAAACAGAGGAGGAACCACATTAGGAACCTCAAAGGACGGCTTTGAAATACTGGTGAAATATAAATTTTACAGCGGAACAATCTGAAGAAAAGTAGAACGAATAATAAGATAAATAATAATTTAACCATTCAAGTTTTAAACAAGCTTCGCGATAAAAAAAAAACTTTTACTAGAGGATCATTTAAGTGAATCATCGAGTGTAGCTGGCACGATCTGTTATCATTACAATGATAACATTCTATAGATATTCCCTCTGCAAAAGATCATAATTTTTTTTATTAGATAAGATTTATTAGATAAGATCTGACTAATTATGTGTTAAGATATTTAATAGATATCTAGATATCTAATCTCATGACAGTACAATGCTTATTTTATGCATTTATTGCGATATTGAGCAATTGAAATTAAAAATAGCAGGAAGATTAAACAAATTTTTAAATGCCAATATATTATTTTTATTTTATTAAAATTATTACAGAAAGAAAAAGCTTGTTTTTATTTCGCATAAACATCCGCTGTTTAATAACTAGATCCATTCAGATATTTATTCTTTCACATATATTAATGCTTGCTAGTATAAGTAGCTAATAATTTCAATTGGCTACGAGAAAGCTAGAATTTTGATAAAACGTTTGTAAAACTTGAACATTTAACAATCTTAGTGAAGCCTTTAATTTGTTAATAAGTTTAAAATGGAAATATACTCTTCGGAATATAATTGTTTAAAGTGAACGTTCACTTTATGCGTTTGCGCATATTTGATGAAACATTGAAGATACACCGAAATCGCGGCTCACTAACAACGCAATTCAATTAGACTGCCGATTAATTAATGTGAGAAGCGTCATGCATTCCTGCATTTGAGTCCAAGACGAATGAGGGGAGAATCTCTGAGCGTCTTACGCATATAAATGATCTTTCTCTAAGAAATGAATATTACTTACAATGACTTAAACTTTATTTTCTTTATTTACTGTATGGCATGATGTCTCCTTTATATTATGTATTCGCAACTTTATTCGTTATATATGTTAAGAAGTAAACACAATATATAAACTGTTTCAATGAAGAATCGTTCATTTTAGTTAGATGAAATATGAAAAACTGTCACACGAGATTACATTGTTAAACAGGCACGACAGTTTAAATATTACAACTACTAAACAGCATTTATTCGTACATTAAATGAATATTCAGACATTATTGTTCGCATTAAACGGCGAGATATTAAATAATATTTCGCTTCAGCGTTAACAAAAGCCCGAAAAAACGTGTGACATAATAAAAAAAGCAGAATCATTTTGATAAGTGTACAAATGTAGGTACGTGTGTCATTGAAATGCGGGACCGACTCTGAGAATTGCGATTATTTAACGGCAAACTATTAAAAGTCTATTGTAAGTGAATCTTGAAAGACGAAACTGGATAAAGAGATATTAGGGCACGAATCTTCGACACGGAGACTGGTGGATTCGAATATTATTCACACTCAATTTAACTTATTGAAGGCGACTAGAAGCTGTTTGATGGCCCGGGCTACAATAGCGTAACAATTAATCGCTGAATGGATTATCTCAGTGCTCCGTAATATCCTGTCATTTATCAAAACCAGGCAACCGACGATTTTACAAAACACGTGCGTCAGCATTTCTTTCAAGTCACTGTAAATATTACATTATTATATAGTTCTCTCAATAATGTAGCACTCGATTCGATGAATTCGAATTTATCTAACAATTTATATTATGTCAGATTATGTCAGATTTATTGAAAAAATAAAAAATAAAATATCGTACTTTTTAAAGGATTCCAATTCATACGTTTTTTATGGTATTGTTAAAGATAATATAATAAAAAATAACATAATGTTTAATAATTAAAAAAATATGACTTCTCTATAATTACCTGGATACCTAATCCAGACCTCTATAACTTGTGTATGTCGATTATTTTACCTCGATATGTTGTGTCAATATATGTGTCAATATCACTGAAACGAGAGAAAGTATAGAATATAATTCATTTTTGTAAACATCATTAAATAAGTTTTAATTTACTTATACATTATACATATTCATTTACTTAATGATAAACCGTGATAATAATTGTACCATTATATCTTATCTGTTGATAAAAGGAAAATAAAGATATGGATAACACTTAAGAACATTATTATTTTATTTATTTATTTGTACGTATTTGTATTATAACTGTTTACAAAGAGCTTTATGTAACTGACAATATGTAGAAAGTGAAGTGCAACGCAGGAACATTGTACTCTCTTTTCCATAGTAAGTATATTAACTTTGAATTTTACTTACACGACATTATTCATAAATAAAATTAGTAATCGGTAAATTCTAAATAATAAAAATAATACTAAACGAATTCTTAACTAGAATGTTATGTGATGTTTAATGGTTTAAGTTAATTTTAAGATATTTTTAATATGAGAATTACAATGTCAAATATTAATTAATGTTATAAATTGTATACATGTAAAGTTGCTAATCGGGGTAATGTGAAATTTGGAAACAATGTTTCATCGGTGCATGTTCCTATTTTAACAAAATCCGTCATGTGATTTATGTTAAATGTACACAAATAATTCATTAATTTATTACGTTTGGTGATCTATAGATTCATTGATACAAGCATCATCAAAACGGCTGAAACATGCTAAATAGCTTTGAAATGAACTATTATTTCACACATTGACTCATCTCACATTTATTTGATGAATTCTAAAAAATGAAGAAATGAAAAAACAAACGCGTAAAGTGCCTAAATTATAGTTAAAATTATACTACTGACTCGCTGCACCGTAAACAATTGTATAAAATGTCGTACCGAAGTTCGGAACTCAGAATACTTTTTTTGCTTACTAATATTTTTGCATGTAACCATGATATCATTAAAATCAAACGTAGTAAGATATTTGCTTTCATTATTACTCTGATAAAAACATCGTGAACAATTTCATTTCAGATAAAACATATAAAAATAGTCAGAGTAGTAAGAGAATCAAGTGAGAATTCCGCAAATATATTTTAAGTTTCTTGCCCCTCTAACTTAATCGTGTAGTTTGTTCCATAGAAGTACATAGTGGTGTGTTATCTCATAAAAATTACAAGAACATATTTAAATATAAAAACTACCATATAAGATTGTAATTAAGTTTAGCTCATGCCAAATTTAACATGACACTTGCATACTATATAAGGCAAAATCCATCCATCCTTCTCACTTATATTGTTACACACTCGTTTACGATTTTACATTATCGTTAGGGGTCTATTAACAGACGATTTTTTGATTAGTAAGCTACAAAAAGGTTCATGTATTTTGTACTAAACTTAACCAGCTTCGACCTTCCGCGGTAACTGATGTTGGGAACCGAATCTGTACTAGACGTACTGCGCTCTTGTCGTCTTCTCCCATTTCTTTGTACTCTGAGGTAGTTGGTACAACTATTGTTTCTCCATCTTCACTTTCGTTATAATTGTATACTTCTTCTACTTGCTCTGCATCCTCCTCTTTACACTCCATTCCCTCGTTCTCGACAAAAGTCATCTATAAAATGTAGATAAATCGTAAACTACTGTAACTACGATTCACTCTATTTGCATCTATAAGCGTTGATTATTATTGAACAATAATATTTACCTCTTCATCGACAAGGTGACCTACTTCTTCGTCCGCAACATTTTCTTCTGTAGAAATGTTTAATACATCTTCTTCATGGTACATTTGATCTTCATTCTGTTGTTGTATAATAACATGATCTTTTAATTCAGTCACATATAATTCAGCTTCCTCCAACTGGAATGCAAGGAAAATTTTATTAATTAAGGAAAATTATTTATCTCGTCACATTACGATCCATATCTTCTACAAACTAAAATGCACTTAATTACCTGATCATTTTCGGGTTCGTCCATTAACAGTTCTACATCACCTTCAGGAATTGTTATCACTTGATCGTCGTCAGTAGTGAGTCGTGGTTGATTAACGACAATAGTATCGTTTAAGTGACCCTAAAAAAGCATAATGAACATCAACGTTAGCGTCATTACACAAATACACAGAATTATTGTCTGGAGGCAGCGCATTAATTCACCTGAGTTTGCATGTGAGCATACAATAAGGGTTTTCTCATGAATCCCATACCACAAACTAAACACTCGTACGGCTTCTTATCACTGTGTATGAATCGATGCGCATTCCTATTATCTCTGCTATTAAATGCTTTACCACAAACCTAGAATTCCACAATATCACATTAAAGAATAGGTCAAACATTAATATAATAATATTAATGTAACTGTACTATGTCTGAAAAAATTGAAAAATTCGATTAACGAAAAAAACGATATCAGTCTTACCAACAAACAAATAATAAATGTATTTGAAACATTTATTATTCAGCATCATAGAGGGTTTAAAAACTAGTCATTACCGGTAGGTAAAATATAAATTATACACAATTACACAATTTTGAAAAAACACACCTCACATAGATATGGTTTCTCTCCTGTATGTATGCGCATGTGTTTTTTAAAATGTTCAGGGTAAACGAACGTCGCTGTACAAACTTCACATTTGTACGGTCTTTCACCAGTATGTGCTGCTTTTATATGATAGTCTAACAGTCTTCGTCGTTTAAATCCTTTCCCGCAGTCGTCGCATTTGTATCGCTTGTCATTATAATGCGTTGCACGTTTATGGGATTGCAAATTTGACCTCTGACTAAAGAATTATGGTAATGTATTAAAATATTCTTCATATCGATGATCAATAATTATGAGAACGTACCTAAATGTAGCTCCACAAAATTCACATTGATACGGCTTTTCTCCAGTGTGTGTCCTTTCATGATCTCTTATTTCAGCTTTGCGAGCAAACGCTTTACCACACATTCTACATATGTATGGTTTATAGCCTGTGTGTACTATATTGTGCACCTCCAAATTATGTGGCGAGCCAAAAGCCTTTCCTAGAAATTTAACAATTTGCGTACTCAAACAGAACAATCTAAACATAAAGACAAATACAGGACAATTGAATAAGTCATACCACATTGATGACAAATGTACTCCTTGACGCCATTATGAGTTCTTTCATGCTGGTTAAGATTTTGCTGGCTTAAAAATGATTTATTACATTGTGAGCATTCGTAAGGCCGTGGTCGAATTTCATGTGTTTTTACATGTGCTTTATATGTATATTTGGAAGCAAAATCTTTGCCACAACTTTCACACACATAAGGTCGCACACCTGTATGCGTATTGATATGCTCCTCCAACAAGTTTTTGGAGCTAAAAATAATAGAAAATATGGCACAATGACAATAGAACAAGTCAAATAAAATATAGAAAATATTCTTGATATGGACCTATATCTTTTACCACAAGTCTCACATGGCCAAGACTTTACTTGTGGATAATGTATTCGTTTATGAATCCTGAACAAGCGCAGATTACTGAATATTCTATTACATATTTCACATTGAAAATCACCATCTTCCTTAGCAACATGATCATCAAGATGAAGTGAGAGTTCAGTTCTCTTCTTAAAATCATCTCCGCATATGTCACAAATATATAAACGGGTTTCATGTACACTTTTCATATGTGCAATAATAGATTTTGCATCTCCAACTACTTTGTCTTCTTCGCTGGTACATAACAAACACGTATACATAGAACCATCTCTAGTTACAATCTAGAAGAAAATGAGTAATATTTAATAAATGTTTGAAGATGTTACTGTACATAATTAGTAATTTCTTACTTGTTCCTGGGTAACATCAACTTTTGATGGAATTTTGGATCGTTTCATCCTCTTCTTGTCTTCAGTACTACTTGTTTCAGGCATTGGTTCAATGTCAAGGATGATCTCTTCTGGTTCACAAGAAGGTTCTTCCTCTTCTTCCTCCTCTTCTAATCTTTCTTCCTCTCCATCCATCTCTTGCATCTCTTGTTCATCCTTCAAATAAATCTTATAATATTAAATGAATACAGTAAAAGATCCTTAACCATGACTTTTCAACTAAATATCACTTACTTTCTCTTCATATTTTAATTCTACATCGGTGCCTTGGCTTTCTGTATTTTCTATATAATCATGATCATTATATTCTTCTTCATTTTGTATATCGGATATTTTCTGTACAGTTCTTTTATAATTGTTAAACAATTCTACTTTCACTTCTGTTAGCCTGGTTTCCAATTCATCAACCTAAAAGTATTATTGGTCTTATAATTTTATTTGTATCTTAATGTAACTATTAAGAATATTATCTTTATGACTTTTTTTTACCTCATTGAATAATTTATAACATTTTTTACATATAACAACAGAATGTACATTTTCTTCATTGAGATCTGTTTCTAAAACAGCACAAATGATATCTACAAGTGGTTTCTCCGATGATGTATGAGAATTATCATTAAAAATACGTATGCTATTCCTAGTAGATACACCAACTTTACTGTTACATATTAAACAGTGGGTGCTATCTTTCTCTGAATCAGCCGTCATCGTTTAGGCAACTGCAAGAATAATATATTATAATAGAGTAAATCTAATGTTTTATCATTAATTAAATTGTAGAATACTAAATTTATCTCGGATCTGTTCATTGTATTTTCATTAAAAAATATCATCTCTTGTTTTATTAAAAAATATTATAAAACATATCATCTCCTATATTCCAATTATAGAATAATCTGAAATTTCTTAAAAATATGATTTACACTACTTTGCCCTATAACCATAGAGTACAGTATTAATATCATACTTAAGTATAAGTATAATACTTAAAAATTAAGAAAGTGGCATTAAGAAATTAAAGTTACATTAAGCGCGCATTCAATTGTACCATTAGCCTGCAAAGGAACAACAGCTGTGATATTTCGCATCTTGCGGTATATTTCGCGACTTTCATCATAGCATCATACGAACAGAATCGAAGACTACGAGATTTAGATTTTTAGAATGGTCTCTTCTTATGTAACATCGTACAACATGAGCTGTGAACAGGACAACGTCCACCGTCGTGCAAGCATCGTGTATCGTCGAACAATAACGTATTCGTCGATACACTCTGCGAAACAAAGAAACAGAAAATAATGTGGCCGGGCGTCTACCGGACGATGTTTGACGCAGTATAGAACGAAGCATTCCGTTTTTCGTCGGTGTCAACAAGTAACCGCTAAAATCCAATAACCCTAACAATAACGTGTCCGATGCACGGTAAACAAAATATTTGCTTGTGTTCGTCGTCAAAATGAAGCATTATAATAAACGTAAAAAGTTGCCAGCACTGACTTGAAATTTTCGTTTCTCTGTTCGAACGATTGGCAGCGAGCGAAACGGCAGACGAATCTTGATGTCAACGCCATTTAGGTCTTCATGACAGGTAGAGATGTTGGCGTGAAGAAATCACGAAAATCACACAACGAAATCGTTATCACTTTTTGGAACTCGAACGGGAATTTGATGCCTTCGCTTCAGGTGAAGGCAGATGATTGCGTATGCACGCGTTGAATGCCCTCTATCGGATCTTTTCTACGCAGCCATATTTCAAGGAAATTTTCAGCTTTTTTGAATTATGTTTTTTTCCGAATTTCGTCAACATAATTATGGTATATGCATTTTACAAACATATTATAATTTTTATTAGTCGTCTAAATGCATACATATATAGAACATATTCTTCGAAGCATGATCATATTATTCATATACCTAAAGAAAAAATCATTCGTATGATAATTGTGTATTTATTCGAACTACATAGACTGTTATTTAATTTAAAAATGAGAATAGGGAATCTCCTAGTCCCACTGTATGCATGGATTGTTTTATTTTTACGCATTACGACAACTTGTACACAGATAATGAATATCTAATCTTATACAGAAGGAGACACCAAAGCAATATTTTCTCTCACTTTATTGAAACGTTTTCATGATCCAATCAAAACACTTCGTTTGTATTTAAATATATATTTTTCGAAATTGATTTTCAAACTGTAACGTAGTTTATGAAGTAAGTAGTTTACGTTTATTAAATTAGCCACCGCCAAATTTTAAAACAATGTTACGGTAACCAATGTTAGATACATATTTGATTGTGTAACGTTGTGTGCAACATTGTATGCTTTTTATCGTGTGAGTTTAAAGTTTACCAGTTATTAATATTGTTTTCAGGCTCTTTATAATATTAATATTAGATTTAAACTCGTGTAAACAATTAATTTCTTCACTTGATGCAGTCATATCAAATTTCTATAAACTTTATACAATATTTAAAATATAAAAAAAAGATAATAATGCTACCTAATGAAGATCTATATAAAAGTAATACAAAAATACGCACAATATTTCAACACTTAATTTATTAATATTTGATATTGTGCGACATAATTATGAATACGAACATATATATGTATACATGAAAACCGGTATGATTGTAGAGTTTGTTATGGAGGACGATGCATGAAAATTCTTGGTATATACTGTATTCATCGAGAAGACGATCAATGAAAAACAGCCAGCAATGTGCGCGCGATCTAACACTTATTTTTGTAGGATGATTTCCATAGTTACCTAACCTTTTAATAACCATTGCTTTGTGCCTCTCACTACTAATTTTACATTCATGGTTGCGTTGTTTTACAATTTGAATTGCCCATTGACAGTGGATGGAAACAAAAACGCATGACTATTGGCACATGTTTGATTAATCCTTTATGAGATGAACAAAAATGAATCGACAAGCAGATATGGACCCCTCGTGGGTGCAATTGATGAAGGGACAAGTAGTGCTAGGTTTTTGGTAATAAAATTTGATTTGTTTTATTAAATTTTATTTTAATTTTTGTACATACAGTTTTTCGTATTAATATGCACATGTACATGTACAATGTAATTTTTTTCTAAAATGTGGTTGATTGTTTAATACAAATAGGAAAAGTTATAACTTAAATCTAATTCTTTAGTTTGCTAATCATACAATTTAAATGTCTTAGGTGTTTGCTGCAAATACAGCAGAGGTATTAACGTATCATCAAGTTGCAATATCTCAATCTTTTCCAAGAGAAGGATGGGTTGAACAAGATCCTATGGAAATACTCGAAGCAGTTAAGGAATGTCTCTATCAAACAGTATTCAACTTACGACAACTCACCATAGATCCTAGTGACATAGTTGCAATCGGTATAACAAACCAAAGAGAAACCACAGTTGTATGGGATTCTGTTACAGGAGAACCATTATATAATGCCATAGGTTGTATATGAGAATTAAACCTTAATATACTTATTATTGGAGCTCTAGCTAAACAAAGTTTAAAATCAATTATTTTGCAGCATGGATGGACATGAGAACCACTTCATTAGTAGATGATATATTAAAAAAAGTTCGCAACCAAAATAAAGATTACCTAAAGCCACTTTGTGGTTTACCAATTAGTCCATATTTCAGTGCTTTAAAATTAAAATGGTTGTTACAGAATGTACCTAGCATTCAAGAAGCGTTAGATAAGAATCGATGTATGTTTGGCACAATTGATTCTTGGCTTATATGGGTAAATTTAATAGATTTATTTATTGATACGTCTAACTTTTTATGAAATATTGCTAACAAACTTTTGTCGATCATAGAACTTAACTGGAGGCACAAAGTTTGGTGTTCATGCTACTGATGTTACTAATGCTTCAAGAACAATGCTAATGAACATCACAACTTTAAAATGGGATTCAACTTTGTTAGCATTTTTTGACATACCTTTAAAAATTCTACCAGAAATTCGAAGCTCATCAGAAATTTATGGTTACATTCAGGATGAGATCTTGGCTGCAGTTCCAATATCAGGGGTACATAAAATTAATTAAAAATAAGGATTAAGATTTTTATAATATCAGAAATAAGAATTAAATGTTTTTTTAGTGCTTAGGTGACCAACAAGCAGCACTTCTAGGTCAGATGTGTTTACAGAAGGGTCAAGCAAAAAGCACTTATGGCACTGGTTCTTTCCTTTTATATAATACTGGAACCGCTGTAAGATCAATTTTAGCATTCATAAAAAAACTTCTCAGAAAAGTGAGATATAAATAAATACATTTTAAGATTGTAGATTCATCTCATGGTTTGTTGACAACAGTTGCTTATCAATTAGGACCACAAGCTACTCCCATTTATGCTCTTGAAGGATCTGTAGCAATAGCTGGTGCAGTTATTCAATGGTTAAAAGATAATCTTGGAATATTATCACATGTAAAAGAGTCTGAAATTCTGATTGAACAAATTCCTACTGATAATCGTGTAACATTTGTGCCTGCATTTGCTGGATTATATGCTCCATATTGGAGAAAAGATGCTAGCAGGTAAATTGCATACAATGTTACAGTAGGTTATTTTATTAATTGCGTGCCATGAGAAACCTTAACTTGTATTACTATCATATGTCTGTTGCAAAGTATTGTTGTTTCAGTGTTATATGTGGAATTACAGAAGACACTAATATCACTCATATTGTAAAGGCAGCGTTACAGGCAGTTTCGTTTCAAACAAAAGATATTTTAGAGGCCTTGAGAAAAGATACTGGATTAACTTTGTCTAAACTGTTAGTAGATGGCGCAATGACTAACAATAATTTATTAATGCAAATGCAAGCTGACATTTGTGGAATACCAGTTGGTAAGGGAAATATTATATATCTTTATGTTAATGAAGATTTATTTTTTTATGTACAGGATAAGTCACCTAAGACTTTCACCTAAAATACCTCCGCTGTTTTTAATGATTTAATAAATTTCTCGTCGCATTAAAAATAATGAAGATATTTTAGGTGAAAATTTCAGGCGACACATCCTATATATGAATGATCTGAATAAATAAATACGTTATTAAGTGAACATATTTACAAGAAAGTCAGGCCATTAATGTGTGAGACTACCGCACTTGGAGTTGCAATAGCTGCTGGAACTGCGGAAGGCATACGTAAATGGGACGTGAAAATTGATGCAGCTGTACCAAGTGACACCTTTTTGCCGTCAATAACTGAAAATGGTATGTTTGCTAAACCTTCTTCTTTCATTTAGTACTTAAAAAGTAAATTAAAATGTAATATTGAGCACAGAACGGGACATGTTATACACGCAATGGAAAAAGGCTATTAATCGAAGTTTAGATTGGGAATCAATGACCTATACCAATGGTAAATATTATATTGTATAAAGAAAAAATATTTCTGCCAATTTAATTTAATTAATGGTTTTCAACAATGGCGTCGTTCATTTTCAGATGATACAAAGAGTATTCATAAGGCAACCGCTCCTGGTATTTTTATGATGAGTACAATAATTATACTCATGATTGCTAGGTATCATACTATGTTATAATTTATCAAGCACAGTACTATGTCCTGTGTCTTTCTCAGATAATGCATTTAGGCAGGTCCTCTTTGCTATGAAATATTAAAAACAGATGATTGTGTAATATAAATATACGTGACAGTATACTTTGTATAGTAGTAATGTAAGTACAGAGAACGAACTGAAAAAGAAAATACAAATAAAGGTGCCATGATACTGTGATAATTATTATGTCAAATTAAATACAGAAAACCAGAGGAATAATATTTAGCGCGACAGCAGAAATTTATAATCTATTTCGGATGCAAACACTTCTTTTGAATCTTAGTGTCTAAATCGGGTGGCTGAGTTTCGATTTCTGGGGTTCTTGAATCAACTGCATGTTTATTTATTCCATCATTCTTTACAATCTCTATTACCTCATTTACTGCTGCTCCTGCATTTGAAGCACCCTAAGGCATAATGTTTATTAATAAGTATTCGATACTGACAAGATAATAAACAAAAATAACGTCATTACCATAAAAGTATCTGTAGTGGAAGTTTGAACTGTGACTTGAGCTGCAGCAAGCCATGCGTCATTTCTTATGTTATCTATTCGTAATCGCGTTCGTTGTGGTACAAGAATACGAGAAATAAGGGAACGACAGGCTTGAGATACAATTGGCGTTTTTGGAAATGAAACTTTACTTTGTACTTGCTATATTAGGAAAACGAAAGAATTATTGTAGCAAAACATGTATTTAAAAAGAATACCATCATACGAAAGAAAATTTTTGATAGCATGATTTTATATATAGTTTTTTTAATGTACCTGGCTACCTTTAGAAGTTGACTATAGTTTGTGTCGTCGAACGGTAGTCTACCGTAAACCATTGCATATAGTACTACACCCATGGACCATACATCGGATAATTGAGGTAAGTATGCAATTCCTTTTAATATTTCAGGCGATGCATAAGCATAACTTCCGCAGAATGTTTCACTGAGTGGAGCAATTCCGTTTTTAGTTACCATTTGTCCTCGTGCAAATCCAAAATCAGATAACTTGATATTAAAATTAGAATCCATTAAAAGATTTTCACATTTTACATCCCTAAATAAAATTCAATAATTATAATGTGTGTGATATAAATGTATTTTATTGAATCTTTATAATTCTGTCTAAAAGGGTAAACCATCAGGAATAGTTTTTAAATCTTTGAATATAGGTTTTCATCAACTATTTATTATTTATTTTTTACCTATGCACTATGCCACGCCCGTGACAATAATCAATCGCTTCCAACAATTGCCGAAACCATCTACGACTACGCAATTCATCAATGTATGTATCTCGTTTTATTATGTCCAGCAAGCTACCATTTTTAGCATACTCCATAATAATGTAAACACTAAGTTTGAATAATTAATATTTAATATTTTTATACGTAGGAGAATTTCTGATATATTTTTGTATAAAAGAATACTAACCGATGGGTTGTCTCAATAGCTTGTAGAAAACGGATTAAATTCGGATGCTTCAAACCTTTAACTACTTCAATCTCTCGCGGCAAAAATTTTTTTAAATATTCGCGGGGCGCTTGAAATTTGGAAATGATTTTTACTGCTACTTGGCAATCATGTCGTTCAGATTTTGCAACCTTCAGATTACATATTAGAATCACAATTTTCGGTATTCTTTCAATTCATTAAATTAATGATAAATCTCGTAATCGTTAGATTTTTTTCATATTATTTAATATATGGATAACGTACTTTTACGGTAGCGTAAGAACCAGCACCTATCGTTTTTCCAAGGGAATAACCATGCGATTCAAGTATAGTCAATTTCTTCCCTGTTTTTTCTTCATCCTTCTCATCGTTTTGTACTGGCGCTTTATTGTCTACTACTGGAGCAGTTGCCATTTAAATGTTCTTACTAAATCAAATTACTACAGCGGCATTTTTGTAAGTGTGTTTTTGATATGGTTAATTCTTATTTCATCTCAAATATGTATATTTCCGACATTTTAGTTTTTAATTTAGGTATTTCTAGAAATTTTGTTAAAAAGTAGTTATTAGTTGCATAATGAAAATTTGGTTGGACGATTATGTGTTGAAATTTGACATGATGCTCATCAAGAAGTATCGAAAGATCGATTGTGAACACGTGAAATACGATCAACATTATTGGTCTTGTGTAATTTTACATAAATAGATATATAGTATCTATGTTTTACATATATAGGTATAAAATGTTGCAGCTATATTAATATATAATTAGAATAAATGAAAGTGAATGAAATATTATACAAAAGTTCTACCATTTATTTAAATTTGAATACAATATATGTATACAATAGTTCGATCATTTTTTTCGTTGTAGGAACTGATACAACCAATATCAAAAATGATAAAATTAATACTAAATTTATCTAGAAATCAATTTTTAATTTGTATACACATGATGTACATTTGCATGTACATACGATTTATACAAAAAATTGTCAACTATCTAGTATGTATATAATTAATGGTTGTACACTAATATCAATTTGTAATGAATACATTCCATACTTCATGGTAAACACAGTTTTTTGTCGTGTTATCCAGTTGTATCCAGTGTTAACATTGACTGAAACGAAACTACGTAAAAAAAAGTAATTATGGCAGATGTTTTAGATATTGATAATGCGGAGGAGTTTGAAGTCGACGATGAAGGCGATCGTAAGTTTATATACTTCATTTTAATTTTACGTACAAGCGAAAGCTTTATTTTGTACAGCTAACCTCTTCCGGCGTGTTGTCACTTTGGTTTCGGAATATTTAAAGTATATTTCTGTATGCTATAGTAATAGTTTTTGTTCATTCAACATGTTTATGTATTATTCCCAGAGGGAATTGCCCGTTTAAAAGAAAAAGCAAAAAGAAGAAAAGGCAGAGGACATGGTGCAGAATTAGTTTCCACCCGTGACGATGTTGGTCATTATGAGTCAATGAACATTGTTGAGGAGGATGATGATGAGCCAGGCCCACAGAGATGTAAGACATAAATCTAAAAAATTGCATTCCACAGCAATATTCATAAAATATAATTTCAGAGTAAACATTAACTTTATTTAACTTATTTATACATTTTAAAACACAATCTATTTCTATGTTTTAGCTGTTGAAGGCTGGATTTTGTTTATAAATTCAGTACATGAAGAAGCACAAGAAGATGATATTCAAGACAAATTTTCTGAATTCGGTCAAATAAAAAATTTGCATTTAAACTTGGACAGAAGAACAGGCTTCTTAAAGGGATATGCTTTGGTCGAATATGAGACATTTAAAGAAGCTCAAGCAGCAAAGGATGCATTAAATGGAACAGAAATTTTAGGACAGCCTATCTCCGTCGATTGGTGTTTTGTAAAAGGACCAAAGAAGTAAAATATTTTTTTCTTTGAATTTTTAGATAAAACATTTTCTATAAATTACTAATATATTTTCTTTTTTTTCAGAATAAAGAAAAGAAGCCATAGGAGACGATGAAAGTAAATACAATTATTGCAAAATACAAACTTTATTTTCACATGACTTTCAAATAAAAATAATTCTTTTGTTGTATTTCACACACTATACAAAACTAAATGTTGTAAATAATATAATTTACAACAGAACCTAACTATACAAACAAAATTTGTTCATTTCAAAACTTCTTTAGAAGAAAGTGATTTAGATTTCAATATATCTGTAAAAGTAAAACAAAAAATAAACCCTTTACATACACTTTGTACAAATTTTTGTATCCATTAAAGTATTGAAACTCTATATAAAATAAAGTAAAACAGAGCAATATAAAGAAACTAATAAAATACTCCATATATAATAAAAAAAATGTTCATTTTTTATTCAGCATATATTTAGATAGTACATGATAAAGGTTGAATGTACAAAAATTTACTTTTTATACGATTTAATATATTTATATTATCCTAATTACTTTACAAACATCATACAGTCATTTTATATGTATATGAAATTTTTGCCATTTTATAATCTCTGAACTTATTCATTACAGAAAGTATCTCATTAAATAAGTTATATATAATTATTATATCATAATTATATTAAGCATAATAATTGAGATTAGCTTTCTTCTTTGCCTGAACTTCATTGATGGCTTCCATTAAATCTTCATGTGTAACTGCGGTTGCGTTACGTCTCAATGCTATCATACCCTGTAAGAAGTGGTATGGAATTAACTGTTAATGTACTGAATTCATGACAATTCAACGCTTTTATATTACGTACCGCTTCTACGCAAACAGCTTTGCATTGAGCACCATTAAAATCATCGGTAGATCGTGATAATTCTTCGAAATTCACATCTGGAGACATGTTCATTTTTCTGGAATGAATCTGCATTATACGTGCCCTGGCTTCTTCATTGGGATGTGGGAATTCTATCTTTCTGTCCAAACGACCGGATCTCAACAAAGCTGGATCTAAGATATCTACTCTATTTGTAGCTGCTATCACTTTAATATCTGTATTTGAACTGAATCCATCTAGTTGATTCAACAACTCTAACATAGTACGTTGTACTTCTCTATCACCAGCTTTTTCAGAATCAAATCTCTTTGTACCAATTGCATCTAACTCATCAATAAAAATAATTGCTGGTGCTTTTTCTTTTGCGAGTGAGAATGCATCTCTTACTAACTTTGCGCCATCTCCAATAAACATTTGGACCAATTGTGGACCAGCTAGCTTAAGAAAAGTTGATTTTGTCTGAGCAGCACAAGCTCTGGCTAACAAAGTCTTCCCAGTTCCTGGTGGTCCATACAAAAGTACACCTTTGGGGGGTTGAATACCAAGAGTCTCGAATTTTGCTTTATGTGTCATAGGTAAGACGACAGCTTCTATCAGTTCCTGAATTTGTTTATCTAAGCCACCAATGTCAGAGTATTGTTCTGTTGGCCTTTCATCCACCTCCATAGCTTTGACTCTTGCATCATATTCAGCTGGTAATGTTTCCAGGACTAAATAACTGTCCTTGTTAACACCTACCAAATCACCTGGTCTTAAAGCTTCAGCATCAACCAAACCTATTACAGGAAGAAAATATGTCTGTCTTGTAGAGGTTTTAATAACTGCACATTTCCCTTTCCGTTGTGCATCCAAGTCCACAACTGCGCCATCCTCTTCTCCCATATCCTGGGGATCTACATCCAATAACTCTATGACATTGGATACCAGGTAAGGTAATGTCTTATTTACTTTTATTTTTTCAGTATTTTCTTTGATCTTGTCATTTTGTGCTTGCAGTTCATGAGAAATGCGCATGACCTCGCTCTTCATAATTTTTATTTCATTGTCTAACAAACGTGTACGAGACACAATTTCATCAACAGACATTCTTGACACATCTGCCAGAAAAAACTCCTAATAAGAAGATATCATGTTATTATAAATACAATATATATTATGATATCGTAATTGTTATTATTACTAATCTTTATAGTATAATCTATGGATTAATATCTCCTACAAGCGACTTAAATAAGATTTAAATAAGAACTTCACAAGTCATTAAAATATTTTTAAGCATAATATTTTAGATTAAGGGTAACAAGATATAAAATATGTTAAATTAAGTTTGTTTCGCGTCCATTTATATGTGCTTGTCATTCCGACATAACCACTATGAAATAAATTGTAAGCTCTTCACCTCTCCATCTTCCCAAATAGATTTATCCTCGAGAGTAGCCATTTAACTTAATAAATGTAATAACTTGAAAATACTAAATTTCTTATACTTTCTGTATCGTTATTTTATTCCTAAATTCTGCTGAGGAAATGCTCATGGAACTGTACTACAATGAAAGTAGAATGGATGCCACAATGCCGTAGTTGTACATACACACATGGCTCATTTCCACGACGCGAAGAAAGCTTGCTGTATTCTCCTCATGTGGAAAGAAGGGTATCGTTATTGATAATGAAGTTGAACCATCTTCTTGCACTTTATAATCACTGTCAAAAATTCAAACTTTGTTTCTACTTGTCAATTGACATTAGGACAGTTGTATATTGTAATGCCGTACCCACGTAACTTTTGCAGATTCAGACTTTTATTACAGAGGATTTGTGACAATTATCCGAACAGAGCAGAATACCAAGGAATATCCAGCTATTTTTTTCCGCCTCGTTCGCCTCTGAATGATTTTGGAAGATAAAGTGAGAAAATTTATTTATGTAGTAAAGTGGCCGGTATAATGTAACGACACAATACAGTCGAAGTGATGTTAAATAAACATTTCATAATAGACGTTAAATGAAGATACATAAGTTATACATTTTAATTATGCTACAGACGCATGTACCAGTCAATTAATTTCGAATTAGGGTTTTATTAATTTCGAATTACCGAAAATTATTTTACACTAGACATTTGTTTTATCTCAAAACAATTAAATATCTTCTCGTAGAGTAATGTTGTGAAAAAAATGTTTGAACAAAAATTGTTTGGTATGTAAGAATACATTATGTGGTGTAACAAATTTTATTTTTTCAATTGGAATGATGTATTCTGTTTACATATTCTGTATGTATTTTGTATGTATTTTGTTTACATAATTTTATTTACAAATTCACTGAGATACTATTGAAATTAATTCTTTTTACATATTTCTGTTTATGCAGTATAAGCTTCTGCATCATAGTACTATATGTCTCTACAATAATATTAAAGGAATGCAAGAGAAGTAAGGAAAATGCTTGCACATGAACATGTCGATGACTTTTTATTCCTATCCTACAGCCCCTTAAAGATATTTTGGAGGCATACTTTGGAGTCAACATAGCAGTTTTTCAGGAATTGCAGACAGTATTTTTTAACTAATGATACCAGTTAATGGCATGCCAAAACAAATCACTCTGTTAGAATGAGAGGAGATCATGAGGAAGTTAAATGCTGGTGTTAGCCCAAGGATACTTGTACAAGGATATGGTATTAGCGAAAAGTCCATTCAGAGGTATAAGACTTTGAGCAACAAACCTTAAAGGTACTCATAAAATTCAAGAAATAAGAATGGGATGAGACATCGTTTAACTCCTTACAAGGATATATAGATGCCATTGTACAATTGGTTCATGCAAGAAAAACTGATACAGGATTCTATATCAAATCGCCTTATACAAGAGAAGACGACGGAAATATGCAAAGAAATTGGAGGTCCTTCGACCTTTAAAGCATTCAACGGATGGCTCTGTCGGTTTAAACAGAGATATGACATACCTCTTAAAAAAGAAATAGTCCCATACATAAAGGAAGCTGCAGCAAATAATTTTATACGCGAGTTTGCGTAAATAATGCACAACGAAAACATAAACTAACTACTATTAGTAGACAATTTTAAAAGGCATAAACTAACTGAGTAAGAAATCGATGATGGCTATTTTAAAATCGTATTTATACCACCATTGACATCGTCGTTAATTTTACCGATGGATGCAAGGAATTATTTCGCCATCAATTACTTTGCCGTGTGTGTGGCCAATTTTATACTGGTTATTGAACTGATTCGATTTAGTTTCTGTTGTCTCATAACATATGTTTTTTTCTTTTTTATAGATAGCGCACTACAATGAAGGTATAACGCAGTTTTACGCAGATTACGATATTAAGGATTGCATGTATATGATCAGCGATGCATGGAACAATATCACAACGAAAAATATTTATAATTCATGGTCAAAAGTTCTGAATCATACGGATTTATTCACAATCATTAAAGAAGATCCAGATTCTGAAGTACATGAATTAAATCTATTTACATGTATTAAAGAAGATCTAGATTCTGAAATATATATATTAAACATTCCTGAGGAGGTGGTCAAATGGATCTCGGAATGTGCAGATAATGGAGTAATAGAAGAGGATGCATCGATCGATGAAGAGATCGTCACGCTGCCTTCTACTTTTCTGATGGAAAATGAGGAAATTGATTACCTGTTGTATAATTAAGAAAAATTATATGTGTAGTTGATTTTGAAATGAGCATCCACGTAAAAGCTTTAAATGATTACTGTAAATTTTTATAAATGTGTGATATTCAATTTCGAAATTATTTTTATTATTATTATATGTATAATAATTTATTAATAGTACTTTGGAGTGTAGAATATACATTATTTTTATAACAATAACTATTCATAAGAATAGAGAACAAGACTGCTATTATTGCATTAATAAAGATTATTATTATTTATGTTAACAAGGAGTGCTTGTAAAACAAAAATTATGAAACTTAAAAGTAATGTAGTCAAATATTACTTTGATTATTAAATAGATATTATTAAAATATATTATAGAATATTATTAACACTAAACCTACTGAGCACTAAAAGCGACGAATTTCTGTTGCTCTGTAACAACGATAAAACCGAATCTATTTAGACTTCCCATCATTTTTATTACAACGAATACTCGGACTGTGAAATTCATTTAATAATTTCCTATGAAAAAGTCTCTATAATTTCATCAATTTTAAAATACAAAATGTAAAACCGGTCATTCTGACCGGCTTGATAGGTTTAGTGTTAAATAGAGAAGCCTGTGGAATACAAAAGGTTGTAAAACGCCTGCGTCAGGTATCGAGAATCTTTCCATTGATAATCTAGACACTTTGTAGCCCTTAACCTGGATAGGCTTGACAAAGGAGCGTTCATAGCATTTACCGTCATAAAGGAAAAGAAACTATCTATAATGGGAAAACGGAGCACTCATTAAATGTCATCAGCCGGGCTTGGACAAAAGTTTCTGCAAGTATCGACAATTCTTTTATTGCTGGTCTAAATACTTTCTTCCCCGGAACCGTAATTTCATAGCATATAAATTGAACACACTCGCTTTATGATTCGTATAATTGTACCCGAATGAATAGACGGAATAATTTGTTAATAACGGTCCCGGGGAAGGAAATATCTAAATCAGCAATAAAACGATTAACGATATTTGCGGAACCTTTTTCTGTTCGAACCCTGGCACATGCTAGGCCTTTTCGACCTCGGGCCCGGTCTGACGGTTTACAAACTCCTGTATTTCAAAGGCTCCTCTATTTAATAACAGCTCTTTCCAGGGCCATAAATTCATGCAAGCAGGATAGTTTATGCTTATTCACTCCAGAAGTGAAAATCAGTGAAAATGTCGATGCCAGAAAAAAATACAATTTTTACTAAAAAAATTCTACTTAACTGGTGGCACCATCCGTGGTACACCGTATAAGTTACAAGTCAATTTACCGTTTATAGTTTCGGCAGATTAGGTTTCATCAATTCAGCACAGACATCCTAAATCTGTAGTCTGTGGTTTCAATGTTTTTGTCGCATTGGTAATTCAGAAATTTATTTCAGACAAATTAAATTCAGTAGAAAATTATGTTTGTAACAGTACAATTAACCAAATATGTTTTGCAATAGATGCTACAATTTGTCTTACTCATTATATTAGGATATTATGTAGTTATTGTGTGATTGAAAATAATATGAGTAAAACAAAAATGTGATCAAAATATTGTGAGAAATATTCTGCAATTTGGATAATTTCGTATCAACATTTTTCTGATAACTTGAGACATCATAACAAAAAAGTTGATGACGAAGTGTATTTGGTAATTTATTTTAGAGTGTTCATTTCTATGACAAAATGACAACAGTGGCGTGAATGATGCTGTCTTGACACAACCGGAATTGTTTGTTTTGTAACGAATTTTGATCATATTACATATATAGATGCGCGAGATTCATAAAAATGTCTTTAGATCAGACTGTTTGTGAAGGTAAAAATAAAAGTATTCATCAATATTAATGTTAAGATAATTTATTATGTTCAATGAAAGCACGTGAAATCGCGAAATAATAACATATGCGGTAAATAAGTTGACATCATTTATAGGTTATTTTTATTTTGATAATTATTTTCAGATCTAAAAGCATTTGAAAGGCGACTTACTGAAGTGATTTCATGCTTGCAACCAGCTACTTTACGGTGGAGAAGTACGTTTTTCTCTTTTTCTGTACGTGCTATGCTTGAATATTGTTCATTGTAAACAAATCTTTGAAACAACAACAAATGCTTTTATTATACTAATTGTATATCCATTGTTTCTACACACAAATTTATGAAAACTTTATATACCATATATAAGGTTATTTGTCACATTTATATAACCATACATTTAATATTATACTTCTTTTTCAGTACTTCTGGGTTTTACTTCTGTTTGCACTGCAGTTGGTGCATGGCACTGGTTGACAGATCCTAATACACCAGCTGTATCATTTACACAGAGTCTCTGTAATCATCCGTTCTTTGCAATTGCCAGTGTTATCTTAGGTAAATTGATTAAATGGAAATTATATTTTTCATGATGTCCCTCATTAAAAATCAGTAAAGTAATGTAAAATAAATGAATTTATTACAGTGATATTATTTATGATGGGAGTCCACAGACGTGTAATAGCACCAAGCATTATAACTCAAAGGGCTAGAAGCGTGCTTGGTGATTTTAATATGAGCTGTGATGATACAGGAAAACTTATTCTTAAACCAACAAGACCACCACATCCACACGAAACTTAAAGAAAAATGTATAAAATTTAGTTAATTCCTAAAGTGTTCATTTATACCTGAATTACTATGCAGGGTGTCCAGTCCATAAAGAATGTATATATGAAGTGATTTTGATACTGAAGTAGCACTAAAAAAATCTTATTTCTTGTGCTTAGCATTTAAAAATATAATGTTATACTATCTCACTGATTGTTACGTGTTTATAGCTGTACATTTTATGTATATTCACTTTTAACACTCTTTAAAATTAAATGATGTGAAAATATCTACCAAATAATTTAATAATCATTTGTAAAGCAATGTCGGTAAATAGAATCATTATGGAACATTTTGAAGCAATAGTAATGCAATAGATATTTATTGTGTATATATATATATATATATATAATATTATATGTGCAGTAATATAATGCCCTAAATTGTACAAATTTTAATTGTGAGTGTTTTGTGAATATTACTTATTGTATATATTGTAATACAAAAGCCTAAAAATGTATACATGAAGTATTGGGTCAAATAATAGTTAACCTTCAATTAAATAAACGTACAATACAACTCTTGCCAAAAGTTCTTGCCAAGTGTTAGCACAAATCAAAATTTTTGTAAGATTCCATCATACATAAAAATGTATTGTACATATAATGTAATTGAAAATGTATCAATATAACACTCGTATAAACCATAATTACACGATTAAATAAGTGTAAAATGAAATCAATTAAAATAAATAAAGTTAATTATATGAAATCTCAACTTTAATATTTTAATGTGCAATTTATATCATTTACGATTTATTATGTACATATATGTAAATGTAAAATCTGTTATCATAAATTTATGAAATACGTGATAGTTTTAAATGAGAAATACAAATTATAACGATCAAAACATTTATTCATATTAATATTTTGCATATTATTACAATTTTCGCAACGCACAATCACGCGATTTATTTCGTACAATATTACATATACAATATTATTTACTTATGCAGACCAGTATTTTTCAAAAATTAAACTGCAGCGTTATGTTTTAAGATGTATTCCTCAGTCCCAAAGTTATTACCTACAATATCTGTATATATACAGAAGGAATAATTACCAAATATAAGTGCAATATTCTAAATACTGCTGGTCAGCAATAATTGGGCAATTTCCAGTATGTGGGTATTTCTAACTGTGCATGCTCTTTTTATTTGCACAGTACATATATGTATTTCATTATTTTGTGTGTATACATTTCCATTTTTTCTCTGCGAGTTTCATGTCATAAGTTTTCTTTACTTCCATTAGTAACTCTTTTGACAAATATGTCAATTTACATCATTTTACAGTTGTCAGAACGATTTGTTTATTAAAACTCATTATATGTCTGTAGTTTATAATAGCTTCAGTATGTGAGCACTATAATTAGAAATTATTTAATCCATTAAATAGATTTGTTTAATAGTACACAAAATGAGATTGTACTAAAATTTATTTTCCCTTTTATGGAGTTTACTTATAAAAATGAATAAAAAAAAAAAGAAAATATACAGTTATATTATTAATTTTATATTAGAAAACTAAAAATATTGAGTTGGCTACTCTTTAATTAAAATAAAGTATCTGAGTGTTACTGGCATTGTAATTCCTCAAATTTTGAAATTGTTCATAATTAAATTGGTTGAATTTATTTATATCAATGAAGTGTTCCGTAAAATGATTTTATATGTTTATTTATCAGTACTTCTCTTTTTCTCATGCTTTTTAATTAAATACGAGAAGTGCAATCAATATTTAATATATTAAATATTGAAAAGTAGAAAGTCATTATATAAGATATAATTCATCACAAAAACCAAGCTAACATAGCATGGTCGTATTTGTCTATGCATGGAACTCAATGATAATTCAATTATCGTGCTCTTCAAACTCACGTGCTAGTGCATAGAAAATAAATCACCAGCTGAAGGAAGAGGTGCCAAACCACCCGTAACATCAGGCAATTGTGTCAAGTCAGGAAGATTAGAGATATGTGACTTCACTTCTGATCTAACTGCACACACCTTTTTCAGTTTCTCTTTATAGTCCTGCAACATAAGATTTACTGAATTAGTAGTACATTTGTGAATAGGTCACAAACCAGTATTGCAAAAACATATTTAAGATCATACATCTAAAGTTGTTTGTGCTTGTTGAAGTAGTTGCCTTTGTGCTAAAGTGTAATCTCTAAGCATAGTCAGTAGCCTTCTTCTATCTTCCATTTCTGCTTGCAAACGTCCATTATAATCCGCTAACAATGCAGCAGCTTCGTTTACAGCAACACTTAATTGATCCGCAGCTGCTCTGTCAGCTAAATTTGCAAGAAGCGACACTTCAGAAACTTCTGGTGGCAAAGATGCAATACGCTCTCTAACACCAGCGTCTGAGGATGCTGTGTTTTCCAAATCCTGAAATGGAGAAGGCAATTTTAGTAATCACCTTCCGACTGTTCCATGTTTGAGGCACTTATTTATAATTCTTACATGACCCATTTAGGTAAAACTTGGATGAGAACAATGCAAATTTAATTTTATAAAAACATTAATTTCGTTAAATAACAGTAATCATTACTTATGAAATAATAAATCAACTACGTATTTGTTACTTTAAATTAAAATTAATAGAACAACTTTTACTACTACAGAAAAATGATAAAATTATTAAATTAAATAAACAAAAACACATTTGTAACGAATTAAAAATAAAATTGATAACTATAAATAGAATAAAATCACAATTGGGGGTGGATGTATCAAACTGTGAATGTGCTTGCCAATATGCCTTATGGATTCAACATATATTTTTCTATGTATAAGATAGTTTATTGCTAACGATACATATTCCGTTTGTTTGTTCTGTTTATAAGTGGTATTAACCATTAATGCCTTGATGAGTTCCTCTGTTTCTGGTGGATCTCCAGCAGGAGTACGTGGACTTAATGTAACATGTAGCTCTTTGGTTCCGTCTACTTCAACTTCAGTCTCTGATTTCTTCCTCTCCTTCTTTTCTTTCTGTAAAAAGCAGCAAACATTTACTATTAAGTAACAACGCTGATTTCAATTTAATGTTTAATTTATCTACATATTAAATTTTTAATTACCTTTATTTTTTCTATTTCATTTTTGAATTTCTTTTTTGGAGGTGGTGTTCCTGGATCTTTTGATGTATCTACAAAAGCAGTCTTAAATTCTGCAATTTGTGCTTTATCATAAACACCTCTCTCTTCCCAGATTTGAAGTAATCTGTTTAACCTTTCCCTTGTCTTTTCATCGAAGCTTTTCATGTGTTCAAATGCTTTTGGTAACACCGTCTCAAATTCCTTCCCAAATTCTGGACCTTTCTTTTTACTGTTTTGAATAACATCATTTGCCAGATACATGAACATTAACTTCCGATTATCCTTCACTGAAAAATAGATTAATAGAAGTAACATTTAATGAAATGATATATTAAACATAAAGTTGATTCATAGCGAAAGAAAATGTACCTTAATATATCACATTTTAAGAAGTTTTAAAGTAAACTGATTTTCAGTTTATTTATGCTGAAATTTAATTTATAATGATTTATAATAAAAATACGCAATATTGAACATGTTCAAATTAGGTTGTAACTTATATGAAATCAGAAAGGATATTTGATTCTGCCTTATGAGGAAACTAATTACGAAAAAAGATAAAACTAAGATATCTTCTATCATTAAATATTACCATGACTATTTATATAAACAAAAACATGTTACAGTTTTACATGAGGACAAACTACAGAATTTAATCAAATCAAAAATTATAATTTGATATAAATATAATAAATTTTTATTTTAGCAAATATCTATTGGTTACGGAAGTATAACATTATAGTTGATATATTTCGAAAAGTATGTCTACAATTACGTAGAGAGAATTAACTTACGAGTTAACCTAGAAATTTGAACAAATGTTGCCTGAAAGCCTTTTTATCACAAATCTTTTTCAAAATCACATTACGACTAAATAATGTTCATGATAGACAATTTTAAATATAAAACTCGTAAGTAGAGGTGTACTTACGATAATCCTCACGTACCTTTACACATCTCTTTAAACCAGATTTTCACGATGGTCGGATGATGTTTTCTGTGGTGAATTAACCAAAGAGAAAGTGTTTGAATGCTTTGTTGAGAGGGATTTAAGTCCATTAATCTTTTCACAAGTGCACTTTCTGTAAACCCTGTCATTTCTAAATTCTAACGTTATTTCGTCAGTAACGAATATATAAAACCCTCCGTATTCCGACTTACGAACCGCACAACTGTACGGTGTACGCACAACTGTACGGTGTACGCTCAACAGCTGAAATACAAACATGAACCGCATATACAATACAACGTTACGGTCTACCGCATATTATTTCCGGCACTTGCTCTACACGCGCCACCTGCTGTGAACATTTCAAACTACATTGCATTATGTTATCGATGTACAGATTTACGATCTAAGTTAGTGATTGCTGGTTGTAATCGATAATCAGGAAATTGAATTATCGTATATAGAGATGAGCAATATTTGCTGCAATTAAGGATTAATAACTGCAACTTAAGGATTTGATTATCAATCTAATAATTAAATATTTGATTTAATTGGTGTATAATCGAATGTGATTAGATAAAGTATAGGTACTTAATCAACTCGAATTAATGAGTAAATTACTTATTCAATCGTCAATTGGATAACGATTAATTATTAAAATTCCCTAAATCGTGCAACACATCTTCAAATACACACCTATCAAATATGTATTTCATATAAATATAGTTTTATCATTTTATCATTATAATTTAAAAGTTTATCAAAACAATGAGTGAGTCAATATAATCATGACGTCAGTTACTGACGACTGATTTCATTAATTGATTAAATCTCTCGCAACATTTATGATTCATTCTTTTGATCGTAAGCATTAATTATAATTGATAAGATAAACATTTTAGTCAATTATGTAATGCATAATTCTGGTTGTATTTTTGATGACTTCATTTTAGAATACTTATTCATAATATTTACACATGTACAGAATCGCATATACAATATGCGATTACTATGCATATACAAGCATAGTATCACAAGACTATATAATAGTTTTATCATTGAATTTATCTAACGAAATCAAAACAATGCTTGAATAACAACAATATTCTAAATTCAACTTAAAAAAGCTATTAAACGAATTGTTGAAATAGTATGCAACACCAATGTGCGCAAACTGAACAGAACCATGCGTCAGCGACTAAAATTATCAGAATACTTCTCTATCGGCTGCACAATTCGAGCTGCACATTCAGGTTGCTGCATTTTAGTGAACAGAGTGCAGTAGTGATTCCCAGAGATCAGTGCGTGGATCGCATTCGACTCGGGGGGTGAGGAGGGATTATGTATCGTTGGGTTAGTTCGTTCTTCGTACCTGGCAATTCGTATTTCGTGTTTCGTTGCGCGTAAGACTCGTGCGATCCTCGAACGAGGCACATCGTAATGGCCGCGACCTGACTTGGGTAGCGTGCATGCGAACTACCGTGTTCGCGTTACGTGAAGCAGACGATCGAGAAAGGGGGCGAAGTAAGACGAAAACGAGAAACAGAAAGATACGTCGGGGTTTAGGGTTACGCGATTTCGGTGTCGCCGCGAGTGCGTGTGGTGGTGGGCGAGGCGTGATCACAGAACGGGAGTCTCGAGGACGAAGAGCCATGAGTGAGGATCGTAATGAAGATGATCCCATAATGGATCTTTGGTACAGCAACTGGGAACAACAATGTGTCGAGGCATTGGAGGCAGAGCCGGATTACGAAACTCAGCTGCACAGCGAAAAAGAACTCTATACTCAGCAGATGTGGACAAGTTTTCAGACGACGGCGTCGGCCATCGCCCAGCTGTACAAAGGCGAGCTAACATCACGATAACACTGACGGTCATTCGTATCCTTCCCCTGTCTCGTCTACGAGACGAGCCTCGAGGACTATGAGCAGCGAGACGTCTCGCACTCGTTGTGGTTACCATTTTGCGTGACATCCATTTTGTGCGACGTATGAGACGATATGCCACTGTTCTCGCTTCTCGTTTGCTTCGATTTCCTTTTTTCGCCGCATATGCATATCGATCTGATCGTGTAACCAGTTTCTGAAAGGCTTTGCTCTTTTACAGATCGTACGCAGGGTGTCTCTCTATGGTTACCCTTCCAGACTGCCGCAGGTACCGTCACGTCGATGTACAAAGGTGCGTGCACTTCTTTGGTCTATCTTGTCAACAATGCGAGCAAGATAAACCTTCGTTTTCTTTCTTTCTCCCGTGCTCTCGCCACGGTTTCTCTCTCGCACTCTCTCTTTCTCTGTATGTTTCTTCTTCCTTCTTTTTAATATTGTCCTTTCTCCGTCGTTTTGCCCCTTCCTCTCGTTCCTCACCCCCGCTATTCGGTCATCTTTTTGTGCAGCCGTCACTCACTCGCACACACGGATGATGTGTCTGCATATAGGTGTGCGTCAGAATGCTTTGCACAGCTGACCAATGCTGAAGGTCAGCTGTTAATTGATGCGAACTTTTAAGGCTATTACGAATATTTATAGAAAAGAGAAATAAACCCTTGTCATTTTTCGATCATTATGTTATTGTTTCGTATGTAGATGTAAATTTTCGGTAGAGATGAACTAGATAAAATTGTTTATCAATCACTGCTACTTCTGAATTCACTGATTCACGTTATGTTTGTTTTAGCATGTGTGCTAACATTGATATTTATATATAACTGCATAGTTTATGGGTAAAAGTGATTATTGGCACCAGAACTTCTTATTTGAATATTATTTCAATTGTTACAGTCTTTAGTAACAAATAAATATAACATCAATGACATTTTTGCGTAGTAATTTTTGCAAGTAATTTTTGATTTTATGTTGCTAGACATGTCTCATGCATTTTGATTACAGAAATGCATTTGATATATTTTATTTGCTCTGATTAATGCTGCATGCCCTATATTTAATTACTTATTACATTTAGATATTTAGTTATTTAGTATTTTTAAATACTTAGTTATTGATACCTATACATTCATATTTATAAAGTATAACAGCTACGTATGACAGAATAGTCATATTCCTTTCAAAGTTAATAGTTGTTTCTGCAATGAATTATAAGTATTATTTCAATGTTTATGTTATTCATATAGTTGCTTATAATTCTGATCCTACATGTAATAAATATTTCAACAGATTCAGTGGACAGCGTGCGCCGGTGCAGTGAGCTAGGTGGAGAAGTGGGTCGACAGAAACGTAGTAAAGAAATAATGAATTGGGCTAGAAAAAAAAGGCGTATGATCCGTAGGGAAGACCTTTTAGCATATCTTGCTGGGAAACCACCTCCTCCTCGACCGCATTCTCATAGGTAAATATTTCATTGAGATACTTATAACTTAATTAAAGATATCCGCAGTTTCTGTGCAAAGTAACTTCAGTTGGGAAGTCAAAGTTCTTTCTGTGTAATTCACCGTATGTAAAATATAAATGTCTTTTTTTTTAGATTTTAATGCAACAATTCCTTCTGTCATTAATGACATAGAACGCATGCATATAATACAAATATAATATAATCTAAATTTTATCATAATTTTCAGGAGTTCGCCGAAACCAAGATCATGTGGTTCTCCCCCTTCACAAAGTTCAACACCAAGTATGGTTGTCTCGCCTACATCAACAATTGGAAATGACCCTGATCCTGAATTACATACATTTAGGGAAGCAATTGCATTATCTGGTAAGAATATAATTTCTCATCAATGCTAAATCAAATTATTGAGATTAATTACAAACATATTCTTATACTCTACGTACTATTCATTTGTAGTGGCATACAGTTATTTTGAAGAATATTTGAATTTTAAACTTTCGTTTACAACAATTTATGTTGTTTAAATTTTGTCTCGAATTAATTGTGATGTTCTGATAATTGGATAGGTTCACCAATGGCTAGGCGTACTGGGAGGCAAGCCGAATTATCGGCATTTATTAGTAGCGAACTTGCTCGACATCACAAACGGCCTGCTTCGCATGATGTGGATATGGGATCTCCCACGCACAAACGTTCGCGTTTCATGTAACAGCGCGCGATATGTAAAGTAACTTCACTCCCTTGTTCCCATTAATTAATCGATTGATCAATTAATTATTAACGGTTCATCTCCCCCAACATAGTTCCCGATTAAACATAATCATTTCAAAAAGATGGCAATGATTTGCATTGCTATGTAAAACGTATTCGTATATTTTGAATATCTCGTATTAATTATCGAGTTTCTCCTTAACTGTTGATGAAGTGTCACAAAGGCGCAACAAGGTGAATTGTTCGGTTACAAAGTTATTCTAAAGCAGTTATTCTAAGACAAAATTTACCGACTCATTGTTTAGAGATATCGTAGCACGAGTATGTTTAAAGTTGGGACACATGAAAATCAATACTGTACGTCGTAGAATCTTGTTTTGAAATTATTTATTTATTTATATACGGAACGAGATAATGGTAACGTACTTGAAAATATCATTCGAAGTGCCCATATGGAGTGAATGTCATCGTTTCCTGTACAAGAAATCTGTAAACATAATCTCTCAATTCATTAATTTGTAAACTGGCAAGAGGATTTGTGCGAATTGTAGTTCTGGTATTCTAATCAAAATCTTTTGCACTATTGGGGAAGGAGAGGATATCTAGAACAATTCTACAAAGTAGTACGGCGTACCACTTTTCGGTTTTTGGAATAGAAACGATTAAAGATGTAAAAATCTTTACTGTTGAACAAGTAACTGTGTAAGTTAAATTCTCATTTAAAACGCAGCTAGCGAAATTCTTCTTTTGTTTCTGCTTAGGAACAAGTAAACTGTTTCCCTCTGTGTTATTATTTTTATAGAATATTATACAGTATTATAATATATTTTATTAAAAAAAAAAAAAATAATAAAAAATGAAGGAAATTAGTTGTTAAAGTTTTTGTAATTTTTTTTATATTCGTGGAAAAAGGTTGAATATTTGTCACTGATATAGTGGGTAGAAGCGTGTGAAATGTTTTCTACAACCACCTATTTTATTGTATAAGTATTTTCTTAGTAATTAAATGTAGAAAAAATATTAATAATGGAATTGGAAAAAGCTATCGAACTAGAGATTTCAGCTCAACCAAAAATGAAAGAGGAGTTTTCCAAAGATTTTCAGTTATCCGTGAAGATAGAACAAAAGGACGCCTTACTTTTTTGTAATAAAGGAAGTGATTAAATTATCAAGATTACAATTCCTACTGTATTCCTCCTTGTGAGTTTATTAAAATTTGCCAGTTGTATTATAAAATTTTGATAGCTGCTATCGACGTGTTGTACACACTGATGGTGTGTACGTTAAATTTAATAGCTAACATTTGATGGATTTTGCTAATAACATCGCGGCGTGTACCATGTACCAGAGGAATGTTCCATAAATGATATGTTAATGTAATATTTTCTGATTACGTGTCCATGATTGTAATCGTGTGATGAAATTGGGGACGAGGAGATGTTTGTAAAATATTCTTTAATAATCCAAAGGATTGCTTAGCCTTCTGATTATGATATTGTTACGATTATTATGTGATCATAAGTAATTGATATTTGGAGGCTAACATCGATACAAAAAAAAAGACCATTTTGTGCGAACTTTGTTGGCAATGAAAGGGAATGATGAAAGATCAGAGATAGGATTAACAAATTAGTAAAAACGCGATCAAAAACAAAATGAAGTAAAGAAATGCGTTAATGTATTGCCCGGTGTATCTAGTTCTGTAAATTTTACTCTTCAAACGCGGAAGAGAAATTTTCTGTTGTACGACCTCTATATGTAGAGTAACTATAAAAAAAGGGAAATTGTTTTTTGGATAATATATTTAATTTGTTCTGTATTCCTTCGTTTGTAATTTTGTATCTGCTTTATATGTATTCGTGTGCGATCTATCGGAAGGAATCGAGAAAGATTTTATTCACTGCACCGTTTTCTTTTTCCATGTCATGACATTCACGCCAAAGTTTTAATTAATATGTGAAGTCGAGCTTGGAAGCGTGAGATTTGACGAGGCCGTTAAGCTAAGAGTGAAAAAGTGAAGAGTGACGTATTACCTTTTCCATGTGTCGCGGGTGCTCATAATTGTATAACTACCGGTAAAATTCTTAAATAGATTTCGTGTAGTTATAAATCTTAAGCAAGCTAGGATAAGCAATGCTTATATCAAACAAGGAGCTATAAATGGAATTAACGGATTGGTGGGAAGGAACCCGTGTGAGTAGTTTCTTCCAATCTCGGTATCCGATGTCAATTGGGTAGCCATGGAGAACTTCATGGTATTTTAGAGTTGATTTATTTCTTATGACATATACAGGGTGTCATGTAAACCAGTGGTACGATCGAGAAGAGATTGCTGCCATATGAAAAATTACTTAGAAAACATAGGACAAACATTTTTCATGAAAAATCTCAATTGTATGAGAGTTGTACAATTGACACAAGGCTATTGTATACGCAGAAATAAGTCGGAAATGTGAAATAAAATTTGATTCTGCTTTCGACTTTTCTTTTTCATATGGGATCATTCTGTTTCCGGTTGTACCAGCTGCGGATCACTCTCTATGCTTATGGGCAAAGGGCTGCACAGTCGTGTTGAAATGTGCCTCGAGACTAGGTCGACGCAGAGACAGTGCAATGCAAAGGAATCTACTTTTCCACGACTGCTAATATGGACCTAATCGATACGCGAGCTTTCCGTCTACGGCGTGGCCATTGTCGGCGAGACACGGCAGCTCTTTGCTTCGTATGCATGCATATATCTGTGTATGCACCACCCGCGCCTACCAGATCGTATGTGTATAGATAAACATGCATATTTCATAAGAAAAAGCATTATGTTCAAAGACGGAGCGATCTAGTAACTACTTTTTTAAGATCACTGTAAATGTATGCTGTTTTTAGGCATCGTATCCCATCGCAGCTTCTATCTTGACTCTCGAATGCCGTCGCTCGCAAGGAATTTCGGGGCCGTTTTTGCGCACGAATACCCGCCGGTATATTTATTTAAGGATGAAAACAAATCGATTTTCTTATTCCACACGTGTCCCGAATTTCCTTCCGTGCGTCGACGTTTTAGAGAGTTACTTGGAAGCGAACTTGTTTTTTGTTTGTTTTGGTTTTTATTCTCTCAACATTGTTTGAGCACCGTGCCGGATACGAGAAAAAAAGTTGTTGTTCACTTGTAAATATAGCGTATGTTCATAACGATAACGATAAATAATAGATTTAGGGGTATTGATAATATTATTATCATTATTAATATTGACAACTATGCGATAGCTTTAATAATATTTATCATATAATCGGCAGTTAATAAAACTCCAAGGACTCCACTTGACTCTACTTTCCTGACCAGTTAGGTAACGCAGGGTCATGTTTCTGAAAGTTCCATTCCAACGAATTGTAAATTAAACAGTACCGAGGGGTATCTTTGTACGTGTGAAATTTAATCGTGCAGCTTGTTTCCCGGTTATACTTTTCACAGTACGTTCTCGAACTTCTGTCATGTTTCTGCTAAAAACCTAATTGGAAGAATGTCAAAAGAAATTACCAACAAATTGGTACTCTACCGTCATTGTTCTGCGGATCGTTGCTTTTTTTTTTTTGGTGAAACTGTTTCGTACAAAGGTAACTCTTAACAAAAATGAATACATAGGAGAAAATGACACACTGAAGATGCCATACTTAGCAATATCTTATCGATAAGGAAAAGCATACTTGATGATGGAACATCGAGTTATTTTGTACAGACACTGTCGATTTTGTTTTTTGTTTCTGTCAGTGGAGGGAGACGCGTTCTCTGGTTTATCGAAACTGTTTCGGCTCGCGGCCCGAAGCTAGGCGACCAACAGTTCGCAGAATCGAATCGGCGATTCTTAATTAATTATCGGATCGAATGTTCGTGCGAGATTCTCGCTGCTGTAATCGGCATTTTCCCATGTTGCATAATGCAAGACTAAATGCCGTGCACGGTTAGACGACACTTGGAGGGCAACAAATAGAATTCTCCCACGTGTATAGAGAGCTTTCCCTTTCTCGTGGGAAACGTTAATCTTATTAATTATAATCTGTGCTGTGCCTCGTGCCGAAACGAAGTATTCTCTCCGTCGATTTGTAAACAGCGATTGCGATCGTTGTGCTCGGTCGAATGAAGTCACGAACGCTTTAGTTTAAAACAAATATACATACACACAAAAAAAAGGGGAGAGAAAACATATAACTATTTATTAATAAAAGATTCCGCGTACAGTAACTGTTCGTTTTAAGCGAGTCTTTCTTTTCTCTCGAGATTATATAAGTTGATGTAGGAAAAGTGTACACCGAATAGAACGTCTTTCATAAGGGACTTTTAGATGTTACATTAAAGAAAAAAAGAAGAACAATTGTTATTTTTTGAATATCAATGACTTCCGTCTTTTTTTCTAAAGGGATGCGTGATTCGTACTCGCTGCCAAAAGAAGTTTCCAATAATGAAGTTGCCATCACGCAAGAGAAACCGACTGTTCTATATAATTTGTATAGTAGTAGACGAATACGAGAAGAAAAAAAAACGATAGCTTATAGGGCTCTGTAATTAATCGATTAATTGTAAATGACGACGATAAATTTAAACCGTTTTTATATTAAGGAATCAATGGCTCGTTAGGTTAAGATTGGATCGGACGATTAAACGACCGGTCGGTGTGATCGCTGTATTTATTACGCATTAATCGATTAATCGTACAGCCTTAGTATGTGGGATCGCAAGGAATCACTTCTGTATCATATCTTTTTCACAGTAAATGTAGTTCGTACGCTGGGCATAACAGGTGCGTAGGAACGTGTGTGTACGTGGTTCACAAAATGAAAAAAAAATATTAAAGATAACACGTGGCGCCGTGAAAATTTTTCTACGAGCCGTTCTGTTTTTATTCTGATGCACATTTAATCGCAACATGTCGTACCCTTGTCTCCCAACAAACGTACTACCGTACTATAATAATTGCACGTACTAAAAAAAAAAAAGAGTCGTGATATGACACAAAAATATTTATGTTCGCGGTGAGAGCGAGAAATGGTGCTGTTATTTTTTGCGAACATAAGGAGCTTCTATATTTTTGCGTCTCTTGTTTGTAAGATAATCATTTACAAATAAAATTACGATGAAAACATTACTCGAATGTTGTGTTGCCTTACTTCGCATGCGTACGTCGTTCACGCGCGATGATTGAGAATTAAAATAGAAACACAATGATCTCTTTTATACAAGATTACCGTATTTACACGATTTTTATTTCCTTTGCATTCGATTTGTACAATTCGTATGAAAATTCTTTCGTTTACACAATGAACGAACGACACCAAAGTTGAATTACAATTTTTTTCTTTTTTGTTCTCCTTTACTCGAAGGTTTTTCGCAGGCGTACATTTCTCTTCCCTTGACATTTACACTTTCATTTACATTCATAAGTTCAACGGCAAGTACGTTCTACTAGATTAAGGCACCATACGTAGTACCAGAGATAAGGCTAATCGCGGCTTTACACAATAGCCTGGTTATTATTTAATACTACAACGTCCTCACCATTTGCCGTATCTTTATGGCGACGATTATTCGAGCCTTTCCGGACAATTTCATAATTCCGAAAACATATGCCGAATAGTGGCTCTACGTTATACGTACTCGCTGATCGAATAGCAATCGGAAGCCAATCGATTCCTTTGTACACAGGAATTCTCGCCATGCATCTTAGGCCACGCGGAACCAATCCTCTTTATCACTGTTACTATAACGCCAGTACGAACGCTCGTGTAGCTCTTTCTTGAATATTTATGTACAATACGTATTTTTATATCAAAACATACTTTTATGCTGTTTCATTAGGCACTTGAGAGCTTATTGGGCAAGATAAGAATACTTTACGAAAGAACGTAAAAAAGCTTCACAGTCTGCTGTCCTTGATGACGTTCTCGGGGGCGTTCAATGCCTTCTTCCGGTTCGCGATCGCGTTCATCAATTTCCTTTTAGGGCCGAGCGGTAGTTTGAGGGCCGCGATGTCGGCCTCGGTGAGCAACATCAACGCTTCCAGATCGATTTGTTCCGATTCTAAAACCGGATGCGTGGACGACAGATTATTGGCAACTAAGAATCTCTGCAACGGTGTCCATTCTTCGTCAGTTTCCTCCTCGTCCTCCTCTTCTTCTTCTTCTGTAAGATCGATCGCGACGTTATCATTTGTAGCCGATGTAAAAGAACACGACGAAAGCCGTTTATTGTACATACAGTTGTACGAGACGATTAATTATTGTACAATAAAAATGTCGTTCTACGAACATTCTTTTTCTACCTGAAAGTAAATCGTCGTCCCACATGCTTTGCCTGCGAGCCAAGCTGCCTGCACTTCCTATGCTGATCTCCTCGTTATGCCCATTAGAGCTAGCTCTGTGGCCATTTATGGATCCGTTTACAGAACCATTCAGGCACGAGTTACCGTTTTGCTGATGCGAATCCATTTGCGTGACAGGTAGGTTCTCGAATGTAGTTGTTATCTAAGGATTTAAAATGGCTACTGTATATTATGCTTCCGGTTAAATGTTGGATCGTGGACAGAGAGAGATTAGCAAAAGAGACGAGCCGTAACGCGAGATTCCACCAATTATACTAAGAACAGTTTATTTTCTTTGATTGAAACGATCCTTGCGTCTAACGACTTTGTCATTTTTTATGCAGGAAGTAACAGCTCTGGCATCAGTTTCATCGGATTAACATGATTTCTACGAAGTAATTAGTGCTATGGGTGATGACGGCACGGGACAGTTAGCGTATAGTTATACGCACGTTGCGACGGGTGCAACGCGAAGATTAGGTAGGTAATTGATATTCTACCTTCAAGTCTGAATCACGTTAATCGTAACCTTCTTATTTTGATAACGTTGACAATGACAATAATTTTGCTGGTGCATTACAAATGGATTAATACGCGCAGTGGTGTGTAAGTACATACTGCACACTCAGCAGCCTTGAGCGACCAGTTAATTTAACAACTATATTAAGTGCTGTTCGAATAATTATAAATGAATGGATTCTACACGTAACTGTTTTATGAACGGTTTCGTAAAACCGTTTTCGATACGTGCGCCAAGTTCCGCTGAACCAAGCATCTTTGAAAACTCGAGAACACATTGTTCGCGTCAGCGGAATCGAATATTGTATAGAGTTATTAGAATGCAATCGTAACGACGAAGGTTATTGCAACGCGAATTTCATCATTCTGCTATTCTGTTTCGATGTGTCTTCATTTTATTTTGGCTTAATATAATGTTTCTCTGTGTTATTCCAGCAAGAAGCGATCGGAAACGATGTGAATTGTACGAGAAAGAATAGTAATGAAAATAAATGTAATGAAAATTAAGCGGATACTTCACTTTGTTATAAAGAAAGCCGTTGTTTATATTATAGATTAATTTTCAGAGTAGAATTAGAAATGACTTAATTATTTCTTAGCACACTGCTACTTGAAAACAAAATTTCTTATCTGTTACTATTTCATTTCAACTTAATGAAAAAATACATTATATGTTAATTTTAAGACAAAGTGTTGACGACATTTTGTAAATTAGATTGCAGAAGGAAGAACTCTTTTAAATTTGAAAGGGTTGAAGTTGACGTGTTTTTCTTATCAGTGCAGAAACAAAACAGTTGACACAGAAACAGTTTTACATATCTTAAAATTATATCTTTAGAAATAAGACTATTTTTTAATTGTTGCACGTACTTAAAGTATAATGTCATACATGCGCATAAACTTACTGCTCTTCTAAATGCGACTGATCCAAAACCGGGTCGATTGAAGATGCTTGCAGGTTCTTGCAAGAAGGCCGTATCTCTGATGTCATTTATTTCCTCCTCATCTTCCTGGTCTATGTCTTCGTCAAAAGTACGGTCGCCTAAAAGGTCGGGCGTGCTTTGCGCTTTACTCAACGTACCCCAGACATCCGAGATTTTCCCTCTTCTCCCCATTTGCTGGGCTTGCGTTTCATAAGTTCCTACGTACATTACCTCCGAGTCCCTTCTGAGGCCGGTAAGACTACGAATTGACTTTTTTCCGTTCACCTCGATCTAAAAACGTAATACATCCAAACGTTTATTGTAGCAGAATCGATTACAAAATTGTTACAGTTGTTACAAAAGCTGAAGTCACTTTTTGCAAAATCAATACGATGGGAAGATAAAAAATTAAATTTATAAAATTGTTCTTCTGAAAATGGGAAACTGCGACGAGATTAACATAACACAATTTGCGTCGCTCACAAAAATTGAGTCAACGTATTACTTTTTTTAGTAGACTGTGGTGCTGTATGCAAAATAAATTGTTTATGCTTGATATCCAAGAGAAAGAAAATATGAAAAAAATTGTCTTGTGTTAATAATCTCAATTTTTTCTTAAGCTTTCACTGTTTTATCTTTCACTCACACATTTTCGTAGTGTTATATATATATATATATATATATAAATAGAAGAAAATACAACAAAAAATTATTGGATATACAATAATAAGCTCAGAAGATGATTACCATGAGTCTGCATTACCATGAGTAACAAAAATGAATATTATTAGACAATATTTATTGTATTCAAAATTGTTGTACCGTCTATGTAATGCAATATTTGTGTTCTTCTTTTAAAATTGTGTTACATTTAATATTCAATAACTGCAAATTTCGATGAGATAAGAAAGTACTGTAAGAAAATTGCCTCGATCAATGCGCAAGATATACGTTCGGAATTATGCCGAGGAAGTTAATGGTCATAGAAGAAAGTATGATTTTACGCATCTTACCTCTACAACTTTAAAATCGTCGACAGCCTTTCTTGCTAAAGCTTTTCTACATACTGCACTGCCATGTTTCTTGGCGGTAGTGCCGACGATGTCGCTGAACGTTGGTGAAGGCTTCACGCGACCTTTGAAGGTCAATATACTGGGTTTGTAAGGTAGAATACCAGTTTCATTCACTGTAGCTAAATCCAATTTCGTTCGGTCTTTCGACAATTTCTTTTGCTCCTTTTCGGCTCTAATTTCCGCCATTTTCTGCCTCTTTATGTATTCTTTTAACCTGTTTACAAAATCAGTGAAATTAAATGTTACGAATTCCGAAATTCTCAATCACAAACGATAATGATTTTTGTCCTGAATTTGTAATAAACATCCGTGATCAGCTTGTACATGTTTGTATAAATGTGAATTGTTGCGTATGATGTGATAATCGAAAGTGTAAACAATCGTAAAATATTTATTTCGAGATCCGTACTTCATTTAATAAAACTTTTATTAGTCCTCCATTATAATAGCGTTTTCATTACTTCATACTTTATTATAATGAGGTGTAAATTCATTTGTAGTAATTTATTTGGAGTTCAAACGAAGTTTGATGATTTTAGTTAATGTTCTAACAAAATGTTTTAAGATGTTTTAAAATAATGGAAATTTAACTATGTGCGTATATCATATATTTCAATTTTTAAGAAAATAAAATGTAAAAGTGTTTACCGTGACAATTACTCGAGCGAGAAATAAAACGTTTAGTCATTTATGGGTATAGTACTTAATATGTATTTTACTCACAAATGATATCGTGTTCGGTGGTTACGTGACTTATGCTAAAGTAGTAAATAGCATTCACATTATGAACGAAGCAAATAGGATTTCACCAATTTTGCAATTATCGTAAAATAAGGAAGTAAAACAAAGCTACGTCTATTAGGTAAAAGAAAGTTATGTTCCCTCGATAAAGATGTCTACATAAACTAAGCAGAAAATGTAAATACGTATTTTAAATCAACATAAAAGTCACAATTCAATCAATTAACATGACAGAAGTAAGAAAGTGACATCATTGAAATGTTATTCGCACAGATTCTTGAGATATTTTACACACAGTTTCTCTGGAATATTAATATTAAAAATTCTATTGTATTGTTTTTTAAGTAAAATTCACAGCAGTATCCAGGCAATATAATTATTGCATAATTATTCAATATAATCGGTCGATGTTCTCTCACATTTCCGTCCCTCACATCATATCCATTTCCCATTCACAGAAAATACCTTTTCTCAGCATCTTTCTCAGCCTTCTCCCGAAGTATTCGACTTTTCTTGCGATTGTTCAGTTCTTGATCAGCCTGCGCCAAATCTAGAAATTGAAGGATCATCTCCCTCCCGTTTATGGCAGCTAAGTCTCTGGCAGAATGTCTATCGATGTCTAGGGACCAAATGTTACAACCGAATTTCGCGAGGAACTTCACGCAATACTCGTGGCCCCTCGCTGCTGCTAGGTGAAGGGCTGTGTTACCGAAGTAGTCAGTTTTGTCGGGGTCACCCCTACGAAGAGAATCGTTAAAAAAATTAATGAAGCGCGCCCTTTCTAGTTTCCTGTATCGCGTGGCCGTTTAACATTTCAGCGATAAATTATTATTTACTAGCTCAAATAACGTGCGATCGTCGGCAAACAAATTGAGTTTATTGCATTAATTAATAGCTTATGTTCTTGGTCGTGGTCCGACGAATACTTAATTAATAGCTGACGTTGTTAGTAATTGAGGGATTAAAGATCGTAAATTTGAACATAATCGTTAGACTGCGGATTTTATGCATTTACAATAAAAAATGGCTAGCTGAAATGGCAAACGATGAAGATGTTAGAAGAATTTACATTTTTCTCAACAGTTTTCCCGATTTTACAATATATAATATTGTAAAATTATATATTCTATTCTATTCTGCTAAATTAATTAATTATATTATATTATATTATATTATATTATATTATATTATATTATATTATATTATAATAATTATATTATATTCTGCTAAATAAAAAGTTTGGCAAATTTAGACATTATCGTCAAAAATTGGCGTTCGTTGGTAACGGAGGGGATGACCGTATCCTGTCATACGAGCGGAACAAAGTTCCGGAAGGATAGGGGTCTTGTATCGAGTTTCCATTGCATGTTGACCACACTGAAGCCAACCGAACGACATCTGATCTTGTGCACAATAGGGCACGTGCGGTCTTTCAGCTTTTATATCGTTCTTTACAGACCATCAGTGATCGTGTATGCTGTTACTCCAGGCATGTACTCTACTTAATTTATTTTTTATCGAACTCGATAAATAACTCGGCGAACAAGTTATGAATTTCATATATCTATGGCATACTTTTCTGAGAATCGCACAACAGCCAACAACAATGTTGAACTGGCAAACTCGGACACTTGGTTCATCTTTATTTACAGAGAACCTCAGTGGGATATGAATAGAATAATACAAAAAGCATATTTCACATACTGCTTGTTTAATAGTGGTTTAAAACAAATGGTATTTCACGAGAAAAAGTTTTAATTAAAAATATTTTTTTAGATAAATATTATATTAATTAAAAATATAATTTTGAATTTTGATTACTGTACACAACAGATGCATACAGTTGGCTAATTTGTACGTCTGCTATTTTAAATATCGGACAGCAAAAACGAAGAATTTTTGATGTATGGCCATTGATTCGTCAGTTCAAATTAGAAAGTTTTTGAAAATAATGAGCTTTAGACTTGAAAAGAAAATGTAATTAACCTTTGTTATACTAATCATTATACTGTCGACTTTCATGCATGCGTGATACACTTTCGAAAATGCAAGAATTTCGATTTTATTTTTACCACAAGTCATCCTGTAATTAGTAAAATCATTTTAGTTCTCGTAAAATTAAATGTAAAATGAGAATCCGTACATAATAAAAGATGTACTAATATTAATATTATATTTAATAATATTAATATTATATTTAATAATATTAATATTATTATAATTAATATTATATTTAATAATATTAATATTATTATAATTAATATTATATAAAACATAAAGATGTACTAATTTTTACATTTAATTTTACGAGAACTAAAATGACTAAAGTGACTCTTCACAGTATAATAATGAAAATATTTCTGCTAACGAAGGTCTACGCTTTAATTAACATATTCCTGGTAGATTTCGCGATTTTGTGTTGCATTAAATAAACGCAAATATTGTTTATTGTATCTGTTTGATGCTGACAAACAAATGAATTACTGCACAGAAAATGTCGAAAAACCTTGTTCCCCTTTCAACCATCGAAAATTCGTCGAACGCACGTGAATAATGTCAATGTCGTCTATTCTTTTTATTTTCTCGCTCGACCGACACATCATTAACTATTTTCCATGCGCAGAGCACTGTCGCAGAGTGTCGATACTCCAGAATGAATTAAATGCGACTGTTTGAACGGCAATTCCTTGTTCCCCTGGGCCCTTCCGTTCCGTCCCCCTGCCGATGTTTTGTTGCGTCCGTATTCGATTGTTTCTCATCGGTGCTCACTTGGCCGCAATTTCCGCTGGTGGGGTCGATAGATGCCAGATTATAACCTTCGTTTCCGGTTTCGCGCATCTGTTATCGTCGAACACGACGCTCGCCCGTACATATGTACCGAGCTAAACGCATTATTGAGGGGGCCAGGGGGGGACAAAATAATGGCCGGAGTGCAATGGATTATGAACAATCCTTCACGTTTAAAAATAATCGTCGTTCCGCCGTCGGATGCAACTCTTTCGGCGTTCCATGGATGTCATCCGTACGCGGCATTGTTCAAACCGTCGTGTTCAGTAGTCATGACGACCTCGCACTTAATTTGTATGGTGGTTTTCAAGGTTAAGCGTGGGCACAGAGGAAACGATTCAAGCTTTCCGGAAAAAATTGCGGTTTTTAAATGAATGCCTTAAAATTGGCTGTCGTGTAGTTTGCGTAGTTCCGTAAATTAATGGAAAGATTTATCATGCGTTATTAACCTGGTGTATCATTATTAATTTACTAAAATTATTAAGGCGAGAAACGACACTCTCTACTTATTTCTCGTTTGTCGCGGTTGATACGGAAACTCTTTGTTTCGCACAAAGATCTGTTTATTTTATGCTGGTGATATAAATAAAGCAAAAAAAAGAAAATGGAAAATATGGCGTAATAAATTTCTGATCTGATTACTCGAGTTTGAAAAGAAATTTATGAAAGAGCAACACGGTTTTGTGCATTACGTTGAGTATGCGAAGTTGTGTGGAGTGTTATTTATAGAAATAACATTCTAACTATTCGAACATGATCATCCTGATTTAGAAAAGTACGTCTCCCTGTTAAAGTGAAAGTAATTTTGCACAAGAATAACAAGGTTTGGGAAACAAAAAGCAATTTTAAACGGTACACTTCGTTCAAATGGCGCTCACCGTAGAAATTTTTGTTTTAATTCAGTTTTACAATCGTAATATTCTAAAGAGGTGTTAATGAACAAATATGTATGGATGTATTGAAGGCTTTCAAATTCCTGGATAATTAGTGCTGCACTATCTTTCTTTTCGAAAAGTTCATAGTTACATAATAAAATATTCATGGTTGCATAAAAAGGAATCTGTTTATTAAAATAAAATATAATCTCATTCATCGATTTTCACTGTTTCATTGTTCTGTTCGGAAATAATTTATTGTTCGCAATTGGATGTTCATAATTGGATGTTCGTGTAAGTGAAGAAAAACTTGGCGTGGATATACAAATGTGCTGGGTTATTGTCAGCACGGATATTGAAATAATGCATACTGTTCTTGTTGTACGATGCTTCTCGTTGCACGCGATCTATGTTTGAATTGTAGGGCTTTACACTCGTTAAAATTTTATGGCATGAGTCATAGGGAGGTAGAAATCACGCTGCTTGATAGGAAGGGCCAGGCTCGACGTGGCAAATTATCCAGAAATGTTTGCAATTAAATGTCAAAATTTGCAGAGTTAAAGCATTCCGCGGCGATTATTCCATTAATTCTTTTAGATCCCACAAATTATGCCGCGTCGATTGATTTTTAAAGACGAACGAAGAATATCTGCCACTCACGTTTAAACGTCTCAACGTGTTAACATGTAGGAAAAATTTCGAGATGCTCGAGTGATATGGTACACGTTGCACGGAGGTGCAATGCGGAGATATTTCTCGAACGTATTTATAATTAAATAGCTTCGCGAGCATACCCTTTGGCGACGAGCAGTCTCAGCACATCTATATGACCTTCAAAGGCTGCCCATAATGTGGGGGTCATTCCTCCGTCATCTCGTGCGTTACAATCCTTTTTCGTAGCTTCTTTTAAGATGTCCAAGGCGCCGTCGCGTGCAGCTCTGCAGGGAAAACGATTATTTCGACATTATCGATGATTATACAGTAGGATTCATCAAACAAAGCATCAGATTTTATCAAGCGCGTTGTACATTTATTGCTCAACAAGCGAGTAAATATATAACAAAGCTACAGACTAATTTCGTTATTATTTTTATATACGTATGGTTGTATTTGAATTTAGGATTGCGAACATAAAGCGCAATAGTAGATGCTAAGAATCTACAAAAACACGAACAATTTTCATACAAAATTCCGGATCGAGATAAAATTATTATTCACATAGCCAGCTATATTTTGGTAAATGACGTCTGAAATTATACAATTTCTGTATTTTATCTTTTACAATATTTAATAGATATTAGATAGATATATATTCTAATTTTTTCAGGCTGAGATAATGAACAATATTAATTGAGAGAATTTTTACTAACGATAAGTTTCATATAGTAGTATAAGGTCAAGACGTTTATTTTCTAGTCGTCGACATTAGTGGTTTAGAAATATGTAATAGTGGCTCACAAAGTAGAAGGCTTTATGTAATCGTATAAACGGTCGTGCGAAAATTGTTTAACGTATTCGTAACAGCTGCATCACTTATCGTTAGATAATAATCGTTTTACGCGTATGCACTTCTCTATCAGCGAGTCGAACAAAGGGGTAACCGGAGTGAGTGAAAATGAGAAAAGAGAGCACAAACTAGCCGGGGAAAGTACGTGTAAAGTTTTAACGAGCTGCTCGCATGATAATTTTCTCCTTGTTGCAAATCGTTTAACGAGAACAGCTCTTGACATTTTTGCGTTGCAGGTGCTAAATGGTGTCCAATGAAAGTGTAAGTAGAATGTAACCGACTAACGATGCAGAATTTTGCATCCAATGTTTATAGAATTACTTTTTTTTTATCGATATAGCATATTTATTGTTTCTTGCATTAAATATGTGCGATATTTCTGAAGATTCCATAAATTTCTCGCGTTTTACCTCGTTTGAAATTTTTCTTCGAATTGTAGTCTGAAATATCGTAGCAATAAATATTCAAACACTCTTTCGAGCTATTTATTCCAGTAGTATAATAATAATATTTAATAATAATATTATAATAATAATAATATTTAATATTAATATTAATATTATAATATTTAATATTAATATATTTATTATAATATTTATTATAATATTATTTTATTAATAATATTTAATATTAATATTATTATTATAATATAATATAATATAAAAATGATATTTAATCTGCATATTAAATTTTGCATAAATATAGTGCGTTGCAATAAATACAGTATTATTTTGTTAGACGAAGTAAACTTGATCGTAACTCCGGGTACGCGAATAAAAATTCCCGCACGTCTACGCGTAAGAATATTTATCAGTTATGAAGTGTTCACGCAATGTTACATAAACACAGGTAATACAGGTCGTTTTCACTGCAGCGACTGCTTCTTGACAGTCGGGATTTATTCAGAGTGAAAATTAATAATCCCATGAGAAAGTGAGTTTACGATCAGAAAGAATTTCTTTCGGTCGTACACCGATTGGCACGAACGTAAAAGGCAGACCAACAAATGAGTTATAATTCTCTGTTACGGCGTAAATATACCATCGAACTTTCGACGGATCTTCCCTTTCATCTTTCCGTGCATCATTCCATTCGAAAACTGCGCATTATCCCGCGTTCTTCTTCGAACAGTGTATCATTCCACCTACTAATTAAACGAATTAACTGTTTCTCCGCCAAAGGTGGTATTCAGCGGTGCCCCTTATAAACCCGGTGCTAGTGGAAGCGGGCTGGATGATAAATCTCCGCGGTGAATCGAATAAAAGCAAAGGCGGTTCTCATGCATAAATTCCGCACGCGCGCCGTTGATGTATAATACATACGACAACAAGATACCGCGCGATTATGCCGATTTCTGAATTCTAGGCAAGACCACAGATTTTTCTCATTGCCCCATCGTTTAGCAACATTGCATACCATTAACACCGTCACCGACCGGAGCTGCAAATCTTTACCAAATTCATCTTTACCGCAATTCACGTGCTGCATCAAAGATTCAGCTACGTTCCAAGCCAGCCAAAATGCTGGACAAATGATAAGCTCCCTACGGCAGCTTATCCGCCGAAGTTCGCCAAAGCAGAGCAAAACCCGACGCTCGAATATCGCGACTGTTGCGAAACATGTTTGTCCCGTTGGACACCCTATCGAATTCAATCCGCGGATCAAGATTTCAGATCGCGGCACTCCGTTCTCATGGTTAACCAGGCATGTCAATCCTTTTTTCGTTCCGGCCGAGGCACAGTGTGTCGCGTATGCGGGCATTCGCGACGAAAATTATACGACGATAAATAATCGTCGATCGGCGCGTGAAAAATGATGCGAGCTCGTTTAAAAAAAGTTCAAGCGACTCGAGTTATTTGCAAAATAAAGGTATCGTTGACAGTGCTCGCTATCGCAATTTCGTTGCCCAATTGAAACGTTATTTTATCAAATCGGTGGAAACGCCGGGAAAATTGTGACGAGCATCGCGCAGGGTGCACGCTGTGGGCAACATCGTTGCGCGTAACGTTATGTTGCGCGTTTTAACAATAAATAAGCCGCGCTCGTTTATTAACAGTTCAACGTGAACAAACATGATAGCGTGGTTACTGGGCCGCCAGTTATGCAGCTCTGCCGTGGACGCTACGCCGAACGCCCGAGCACACCTTAATTACGAATTTGCCAATTTTCTTGATTTCGGACAGGCCCGGTCGGCTAAGATTGACGTCGATACAAAGTTCAACGTTCCGGGAAGCGTCGTGCCAAAAAATCGAGGACGTAATTCTTGGTAACTTTTTGCAAAGCCTGGCGCAATTTGGTATACATTTAACCGAACAAATCGGTGCAAATCGGCAAAATATTAAAAAAAAAGACCAAAAACGACGCGGTAATCTGCAAAAATCGAATCGAAAGCGTGTACATTCCGCCAGTGATAATGGTTCGAAGAAATGTCTCGAAGGGGACATATTTTTAACAACAACTTTGACAACAAAATCAGCGAATTTAACAAATATCCTGGGCAGGATTAAAGTCGACGATCCTTTGTTAACACTTTGCGACGGAGGATTTTGTGAATTAAACGATTCAGTTATTCGAGTTTGATAGATTACGCGACACGGCGCGGCGGGGAGGGGGACAAAAACCTAGCTCCACGACATTTCTCCGCTTCCTGGGTCCCGGGGACATAATAGACATCCTGGTGCGAGCGCGCGTACCGATGCCAGGGAAACAAGAACACGAAAACTCTCGGTGGTATGCGCTGGCTCGCGAAGGGAAACTCACTTGTGAAACCGCTCGGACGTCATATCTGCCTGGCACTTGTCCCTTTACGGAGATCCTCGGCTACCGATCGTCGAACATCCCTGCGACCCGGGGACTGGGTGTCCTGGCACTGCTCGCGCGGGGGCCTGCTCGGGGACCAAAACGCGAGGATTTAGAGGCCGAGGAGCATGGCTCGCACCGGACTAAAGGAACTACGCGTGCTGAGTATGGCGTCCAGCGGTGCACTGTTTAAACGGGCGAAGGCACTCGGACGATCTTCTGGTGCCCCTCGCCAGATCTGTCCTGCTCTGGAACGATAGTTACACCAGTCCTTTCTCCCTCGTTCACCCGTTCCCGCCGTCTCTCACCTGTATACCGGTCGCCCCGTATGTATACTCGCCGCCACCTGGCGTTCGGTATTCCGTTGCACAGGTATGCTACCTGCATCTACACTACCGACCAGGTACCCCGGTGCATGCTGATTGCAAGAGCGCAAGAAATCAGTTTTCTGGCTGTTAACCCCTCTTGCACCGTAACAACGAGTCGGATTCCTGCCGAAGAAGATTTTGCGTAGAATCGGCTGAACGCGAACGTGTGTCGTTCATTTCTTTCCAGGGTTGCGTTATTAATTCAATTACGCGGGCAATTCAGCTATGTTGATATTCAATTACATGACTCATGATTTTCCTTTCGGTTAGTCTCATCGTTGATCGTTTGTATCACGAGCGTGATTCAAACGCGATGCAATGCAAATACGATGTGATTGAAATACAATGTAATTGAAATATATTGTAATTGAAATATATTGTAATTGAAATACAATGTGACCGAAGTACAATTTTTTAAATTACAGTTGCGAACTTTGAAAAAGTGAGATACATTTTTATGTTCGTCTCTTTCTTATACTCTTTTGTTATCTCTTCTGCGTGTTTTCTTGTTATTATCTAGACATTTATTATTTTTTTAAAATTCGAAATCTTAATTCAATTACATCGTAATTCGAAATCTTAATTCAATTACATCGTAATTCGAAATCTTAATTCAATTACATCGTAATTCGAAATCTTAATTCAATTACATCGTAATTCGAAATCTTAATTTAATTACATCGTAATTCGAAATCTTAATTCAATTACATCGTAATTCGTAATCATAATTCAACTTGGTGAGTTAACAAGGTTAATTTACGAAGGAAATTTTGCTCTAATTCCAATTACCGTAAAATGACGTATAAAAATAGGAAATTGCATGAACATTCGCAGTCTAATTATTAACGAGTTAGCTATTTTTGACGAGCATACTCGTCATAACATAAAATGTTGTCATTTCTTCATGGCGAGTAGAAGCAGCTCTAACTGATTAAGAAGGATATATACTTTGATATTCTTTATTAAATTATATATTTTCTAAAAGTGTGGTATTTAAACAAATTACGAAGAAAAGCAAACACATGCAGTATAATTATAGCAACTTGCACACTTTTCAAAGAGATTGCAGTGCTAATGGACGTAGGTGAAAGAAACCGCAGTGCAATGACTCAATATTTGTGATTGCAAGAAAGAATGCTGCGTGTCACATGTTTTCGAGTTCGAGATATCTTATTTGTCTCTCTATTTTTTTGAATTCATCGAATTTATTTTCCTGATTTCTTTCTGATAAATACGTAAACAGAAGACTTAGTTTTACCATGAAGACTCGAAAGGGAACATCAATGGATCTACTCGCACTTCACAATTGGCAAATAGATACTACTGCACCCTAGACTAAATCAATGTATAATTGTAATTATAATATAAAGAATATAAAGAATCAAAAGAAAAAGTAATTAAAAGTGAAGATTTTTAATTACTTTTTCTTTTATATAATATAATAATAATATTAATAATATATATATATATATATATATATATATATATATATATATATATATATATATATAATATTAATAATATTTTATATAATATATAGACAATTAGGAATGTTTGAGAAAGGAAACTAGAAAAAAAGCAATTAGTTACTGAAATGGTCAAATATTTGCATTCCAAATTCTCTCTCTATTGTAGATCTTGCTGACCTTTATGTAGACCAGGCTCGCCATTTTGAAGATGGGTTCACATTCTTGAAAATCATGCTCATCTTTTTGTCAATCAAGTACACCACTTTGCAGATCGATTTCACTTTTTTGTAAAGACGCATTGAAACAGCAAAGTTGTTATTCCAGATTCCCGATTTTGCTGACCAAATTCGTCCCTTCGCGAACGTCTCTCGCAAGTCAAGATTTTCTACGTTTTCTAAAATCTTATCAACGATGATCATGAAATGCTTGATTAATGGTATAGGTAACTTGATCGAATAATGGTTCACATGCAGCTGCTGATGTTAATTTCGTATACATATTTATGAAGCAGGGTTAATGTATCATTAGGTTGCATCATAGAAAATGTGGAGGTGTAAAGTCGTTCAACTTAGCTGGAATTGTTACAACTTGTGGGAAATAGTGATATCCTGTAAATATGTGATTTAAGGTGAATTAGATGAAAAAATGAATTCGATTTCTAAAAAAGAGAAGGTCATGCGCAGAAAGGTGAAATTGCAAACGCTGTAACATCTAAAAATGAGCGATCTTTCATTTCTCTGTTAAAAACGACTTTAAAGAATATATGCAGAGCAGCTGAATAATAAAAACCGGTTTTTATCTCAATATGTTTACAGTTTATTTTATGTTTACAGTATCGTTTCTTCAATCTACGACAGTCTAAAAGTAATTTAGGCAGTGTTCAATAGTATTAGATGAGCAAATTTATAATGCTAATTAATGGTAATAAATTAATGGTAAATAATTAATGGTAAATAATTAATGGTAAATAATTAATGGTAAATAATTAATGGTAAATAATTAATGGTAAATAATTAATGGTAAATAAATTAATGGTAATTTCAAATAAGATGCAGATGTTTGTAAGTTTCGATGAGGAGATGATTTCATAAGCCGGGCCTGCGTTTGAGGTACAGTGCTATTGTTGTATATACCGTTCGCCACCTGGTGTATAGTTCTCCTCCGCACAGGTATGATACCTGTTCCTATGTTACCGACTAGGTAGTCCAGAAAAAATGCTACCTGTTTGCAGAACATCGACGGAGTTTGACTACTTTCTAAAGTTATGTCTCGAACAGAAATTGCGATTAACGAATTTTTCTATGCCGCGTAATGATCTTTTTCTGTCTCGATGATGGTTCCGTTGCGATCGGGATTTCTTCGAGTTCAGCACGTAACTGTTTCGGCGCGATTTCCTTGGTCTTGTACAGTTTATTAGAGAACTGTCGTGCACGCTGTAGTTTATTTTTTAAATTTAGTCGAAATGAAAATAATCGATCATTATTGGAGCAATTTGTTTTTAATCGTATTATCTTACGATTAACAGAAACGTGGATTGCACTGGTGAAAGTTAGCGACGTAGAGAGAGAGGACGCAACGATCGGCGTTCTGTTATCATCTTGCAGGTGTACAATTAGGGTATTCGGCGCTGAGGTTGCGCGATTTCGTTAAGTCCTCTTTCTCGCGCAATGCACAATAAGAAGAATGCTTTCGAAATAGTTTTATTGAGATGTTACAACAATCAGCATGCAAAGATTACATTGAGACCGGAACCATATAACGATGTTGATTTATTTCGACACACCTGTTAAGTACAATCGGCTTGCGAGAAAATCGCTTATGTCAGTTCACAGCGGCCTCATTATTGTAAGAGATACTCTTGAAATATACGTTTCACACGAGCACAGTCGAATTTTCTTTATACCTTGAACCAGAAAATATTTATTGATATGTTCAGCAATCCGTTTTTTAATCGGCTTCATAAATTATAAACATTCTTCCCCGAACGTGTTATTAATTAACACTGCTGATTTTCTGATGTTTTCTGATTTTATTGTATTGACATACTCGGATCTATAAAGTTCATAGATATTTCTGTTTCGGATAAACGAACTATATTAAATTTGCAACGTGTATGATTGTCTTCGAATTCGGTACGTTAGATAATCCGCTTTTGTCGAATACTATTTTTCATTAATTTAATTTATAAAATCACGTTTGTATTAACATCCGTGATCTATTATATTTCGAATAAAGTCGATAATTTAAGACGCATTTCGCGATATCATTTTGTAGCAAATATGCGAAATTGACATCGATCGCGTATTTCACGAGTATCTTCTTTTTAATTGTTTAGATTGACATGTTGGATGCATATAAATATTGCAACGTTTTAACAGCACTGACAATGATAGTAAATAATCTCCGCTACTGTTAGTAATTCTTATTTAATTACGATTTCATCACAGTTTGATTATGTTTTCTTTGGTAAATTTTAACTATATAATTCGAACATTTACATAATATCGTTGAAAATAATAAACGGAGCAATACCAATATGTAATCGTCTTTTTTTTTAGACATATTAGTGATTGTTATTATTTCTGTAAGATTGCAGAGTTACATTTTGGAGACTAATGGATAGATAATGTAGACTGAAATAAAATTCTTCGTTTTTTAATTAATGGAAATCTAACGTACATGGAACAAAATATATCCGGTTTCTAATTCGAATGTAATTGCAGTAGGTAAAATCATTTTCATTTCCTAATTACTTGAAGCTCGCGCAAATTCGAGAATATAATTCTCATTTTAAAATGACAATAAAATGTTAGCCTCCAAAATGGAGCACCGCGATTCAAATTCGTTTCCGGCGCAGACTATTCCTAACAATTTTGGAGGCGAGACCCCAGACGAAGTGTAGAAGCACCTATTCACCCCATTGCTTTTAACAATTATATCACTTTTATGTACACATTCTTTATGTATTTGGTCCACTGAAAATCGACTAAGCAATCTTTTTGTTCTCAGAACGAATAAAAACGAAGAACATGCTGATTTCGAAACATAATTTCATTGTCAATCTTTTCTAACGACACATTCTCGACAATATTTCTATTGTTGTTTTCAAGAAAACTTAATCGACCGTTCGAGGTTCACGTCAGTTAACACAGAATACCTGCGCGCACGATGAATTATTTCTGTACAATAAATAAGTATACTAATCGATACAGTAACAGTCATGGTCGGCTCAAATTGGCCCTCCGCTTAATTAATCGGTCCTTAAAAATTAATACTTCGTTTCTGCTGACCCTAGATTATAGTAAAATACCGAAAAATTGCATTAAATTACGCATTAAATCATACATAAATCGATCAACATTTAAGTATCGTTGCTCCATTTCCAATTTCCCCAGATCGCGGTGCAATTTCGGACAAAATTTCGCAAGCTATACATTAAATTATACGTAAGTTAATTAATACTTAAGAATTGTAATCGATTCGAATTTATACCGATCACGGTTCGAAGTACAGTAATTTCTTCCTAATTCGCGGTCGGATTGCGCACAAAAATAGACAATTCTGGAACAGGAGATACGATTATCGATGGTCGACAACTATAAAAACGAGCTACAAGGCTCGAATAATTCTCTTCCCGAATTAAATGATAATAATAATGATTCTCTTCCATTCTTGTGTGCAATCTGATCGCGAATTAGGAAGAACTTACTGTTCTATTAGCGAATAGTATGTAAATGGTACTACAATAACGACTTCGAACGGTCGAGAGATCCCGTTTCAGCACGCGTCGGTACCTCTAGAAACGAATTGAACGTGCGAAAAGAACGTGCGACTCCATTAGCGTCGAATTTAACGTGTTCAATCACCGATATCGCCGTATTATCGTATGAGAGATATAAAAATAGATTTCTACGCACGCTCCGTCAAGCTTTCCGTTTTAAAAAACAACGCACGCATCGCTTGAGGTTAGTGGATTGTCGCTTTCGTTCGATCTTCCTCTTCCCGGCTCTGCTTTCCCTCTGATCGCTGTACAACGTCCGCGAATATCATTCGTCTCCCCAATCGACGGAGAACCCCGATCAAATTGAAAATCGATTGCAATGTCGCACCTTAGTAATGTAAGAGTTACAATCAGATAGGCCGCGTTCGCGTGGAGTTACGAAACGGTTACAAAATAGAACACGATAATGTTCAGACGTTTTTAATTATTGCGATCCTCTTAAACATAACGCTAGGTGTATTTACGTTATTGTATAAACACGGTCCTGTGTGACGTGCGCACGTGAAACAAGTCCGATCGGATGTAACGGAACCGCGTCATACGCGTTTTATGCATCCGCGGATCACGGTTTTATTCGGTCGGCTCGCAAATAACTTCCGCCGTAAATATCGGAAAACGATTAACATCGGAACCGCCGGGCTGTCGAAGCGAATCGTTCTCAGCTTCTTGCAGAAACTGCGGGATTACATTTCTGACGGTCTCGCGCGACTTTTATTACAACGTTCGCGACGCGGTATTCAATGATTTTCAACAAAAGCGTCGTCGTTGTGAAACGCTTGCAAAATAAATTTCGATACCTGCAAATAAACTGCGGATTTTCTGTATTTATTGCAAAGAAACGGGAGCCATCTTCGTCTTTCTTTTTAATTTAAATTTCTTCTTTAATTTTCTTCTGAATTTAAACTTCTTAACATTCTGACAGATATGGATATAAAATGAATTGTAATTTATTGAAGGCGATAGAAGAAGAATTAAATCTCCGTGCATTTAATGCAGGCATTTCTTATTTTGCACGATGATACGCAGTCTATCTATAAAACGCTTGCCAAATAAATACTTACAAAATAACGTTTCGTGATAGTAATATAACGAAATCGTTCAAATTATAGAACGATTATCAAGTCTAAAAAAGAAAAAAAAACGGGAAATTTGGAATACGTGAAATGGAAGTTATATCTGACTGAACCTACTATTGGGTTATCGGAAAGATCGCGAACCTTTTTGAATTTTTCAACTGGAAACTGCGGAATCTATATATACCATCCACCAGAATGGTGCATGATGGTTCGATTGTTCAGACGGAAAAATTCAAAATAAACCTGCTGTTAACACTGAATTTATTTTACACATTGAAAAGGTTCGACAAATTTTCGGTAATCCAGTAGCCTAAAATTGCGCGTCTCTCGATTAATGTGTCCGATAGTACAATGCTTTGCCGATATTCTGATGCTGGTAATTTAATACGAACAAATGGAGTAATTCAAATGTTCTTAGCACCGCAAAACCTTCTTTCGATTGCGTTTGCCTAGGGTAAACATTTTCTGTACCCTATTTGATAACAGCTTTTCACAAGTATTTACACGGCTTATCGTTTCGTTAGATACCTTCTATGGCAAGCTACTTTGCTAGTATAATTTCAATTCTGACCCTGACACTTCGAACATAAAGAATTGACGTCACATTCTCTGCGTTGAAATACGAATGTAAAAGTAGAAAATGATATCGCTAGTTATACAATTAAAACGTGAAAACCTGATGATTCTGTTTAACAATAACTTATCAGAGAACTACGAGATGAGCTATGTTTTATTAACCCCCCTTGCTGTACCATTTTCGTCATAGTTATACTGATTGCGAGTTTTTCGATTGTAATAATTTCTAAGAAGAGAAAAGACAATTTGTATTTATCCTGTGTCCACATTTTACTTAAATGTTTAAATTCTGGTGACAAGAATTTTATTCAGACCGAAAAGAACGGAATAGCGTTCATACTTAACAGACTCATCAAAGTATGGCAAGGGGGTAATTTACATATGTATTATATAAATTAAATGTATATATTACTATTTATAAATAAATAAATATTATAATATATATTATACATATATTTAAACGAATAGTCCAAGTAAATAAAATCATGAATGAAATAAATACTTGCTTTCGATACTTTGAAACAAGCTTTCTATTCTGAGAACTTGTGCAAGAAACCATTGCTCAGAAAATGATATTGCGTTGTTAATTGTTCTGCAACATTTTGGGCTACCTGTATCAAACACAGAACCCAATGGGGTTTATCGATCTGACTCTATGTTATCATTTTACAATGACAACAGTGAATGTCATTCTTCCTGTACTCTATACGTAGAGAACATTTTATGGAATATTCCGTGAAGAAGTTACAAATAGATATATTTCCTATGCTTTCATCCTCAAAGGTATATATTCTCATATTATACACGTGTAAAGTTGTTTAGCAACAATTAGACTGCAGACTTTGATGCAGTTATAGTACACAATCCCCTCGAATCAAGTATAGCGAAGTGTTTAGTAACATTTTCGGTGGGGATGATATAATATTCATATTATATATATATATATATCTATGATATCATATATATGATATCATATTCTATATATCATATACATGATATAATAATCGTATTTGTGTTATGATTAGGATCGTATCTGAGCAAACGATTCTTCTTCATTTTCTCACCCGCTATAAACTAGCTCATAAAAATTTGTATTTACGTACGCGTTTGCAGTAGTAACCAATGTACAAGAACAGAAGTTGGTTATTATAATTACTAATCAGTATCTACGCGTATAGAATACGAAATGAGCGAACCACTTTGTTCTTTTTATATTTGTATACAAAATTCTACTGGTTCTCGCTGAACAGCTTGCAACACTCATTTTAATAGATTTCTATAGTTATATAGAGCTTCGACTATTGTTTATGGCAGAAATATGTTTCACAATTTGACCGCAACTTCTACGTTCTATAGCATTTCTCCATTTCGTCTGTTTAGTTCTTATTTTACGCAACGTATTTAATTATTTGTCACCGGTTTGGCAAACTATCGTTCGGTCGGTTTAATAAAAGAAATATTACACGTTCATACAGATGATTGTCTTCGAACTAAAGATTAATCTTGCTCTCTCGCGCTGCTCTCTTTCGTGATCGTTCGAGATTGTTATCACCGACGCTATTTATAACGTAACGATAATTTCACGATTTAACCAGCTAATCGGTGAAACGAGTTCACTCGTTACTGCTAGTTGACTATACTAATTGATGTTTCTTTGCATTTTTGGTTTACTCGATCGAGAAATTCTTCCACTAAATTGCGCGGTTACAGTTGCATTTAGTATAAATAGCATAGAAACGAGGGACAGGTTGCATCGTGAAATTTTCAATGATTTTAAGAAAGCAATTAGTTTCCTAGTTGTCAGATTTATAACATGTACAGTTAATTAATAACTTTAGGGCATTTTAAAAGTCATCGACGAATGAACAATGTCTTCGAGCTTACGTAAAAAGATCATAAGTGTGACGAAACGCGGCGTAGACTCAATTTCATTTAGGAAACGCGATGCAAGTTTCAATCAACTATTCTTGAGAATTCTATTTCTCGAGAATTTTAATGCAATATTTATCAAATTCCTGTCAGCTGTTTAACGGTAGGAACGGCTCATGTTCTAACAAACGCGTCTTCAAACGACAAGGACATAACAGCGTTTCGAAATCTTCTAAATCGTAGATCTGGAAATGAAAGATTGTCGGGCCGTGACGTATACAACGACTGTTCTCTTCGATTGAAATAAATGCGCTTTTATTTTCCGTTTTCGCGAGCTTATCGATCGAAGCACGCCACACTCAATATCATTTTTAAAAACCGTTTTCTACCAAGAAACGTTTACCATTTGGAAACGCTCCATTCTCCAAAAAACTGTTCAGTTGCTCGAACTAATGTATAAAGTATCGTTCGTCTACCATGTTCAACATCAACATCATCTCTACCCGCATCTTCCAATTTGATAAAATCCAGAATATCTACATTGTTTTAAAAGAATGAAAGCGTATTCATTTCAGCCAAAGAAGACGGTCACTTCACAAATCACAATCGAATACTCGTGAAAACTGGACAAACATTTAATATTGTAAAGAGACACCTCTTAGAGCTATTTCTTTGAGCTATTTAAGAAAGTTAGGCAACCGTTTCTGGATAATCGATAGAGACTCACGGAGTCTTTAAACCTCGTCATCCGCTATGTACAGCGTTTCCTCGTGTGGCGAGTAATCTCGGAAACTCTCACTAACAAACCGATCAGTTTTTTGATCGTTCGACCTATGAAGTTCCACTACCAAATGGCCCATTCTCGACGAGTTGTATCGCTCATTCCCGTTACGACAGTCCGTCGAGTTTTCCGCACAATTATCCGGGAGGTTCTCCAATTCGGGTTCCTCGAGCAAGGCGTCGGCCTCGGTCAGCCCTTCGGAAGAAATGGCAACGACGATTTGGTCGTCGATATCGATTCCGCGGCTTTCATCCGAAATATCCGCGCGACTGCCTTCGGCGTCGACAGAGGTTCTCGTGAAATACTTGAATTCGGAGTCCATTCCGCCGGTCTCGATCACCGCCTGCGTATTCAGCGAGTGTCTGCTCGACTCTTTGTGGTGTTTATCGAAGGATTGCCTTCTATTGTCGTCCGATCGGGACTGATAGAGCTTCGGTTGACGTTGTCTCTTCAGGTTCTCGCCGCTGTTCGTCCTTGATCTGATTCCCATCTCCTCCGACAGATATCTCGTGCAATCGACGCTGAATCGGTCCACCGACAATTTTCTGCAATAAATACGTTCATTCATGTCGGTCGTTCTCATATTCTATCGGATCATCAAAAATGTTTTCGAAGCTCAGGCATTTTTGCGGAGATGTAATAATCTCTGATATACGCGATTTTGCTATAATATTTGATGCTCAGGACATCGCAGCCTTTCAAACAGTTTGAGCGATTAACCTTCTTATTTTTTAAATATCAATGTTTGTTCTATCGAGATCTGTTTTTATTACAAGAACGATGAAACGCTATTTTAATGTGTACCTTTATGGAAATTATATATTTGTAGATGGATAATGTTTAGGGTATAATCAACCCTACATGGTTCAGTGGGTCGCTCTTTTTTACCTGGCTCGCGGAAGGTTAAACGAATTTGAGAAAATCGATATATTATTTTCGATTTGTCGAAGTTCTTAAATTTTTTAATCTATCCGATAATTAACGAAAGATAAATAGACCATTCATTTTGAACTAACGCTAATATGTTTGAAATAGCGAATTGTGCCGATAAATATCGTAGAATGAAAACTTATTGTTGATATGTTTAAAAGCGCGAACGGTGGGGCATACAAAAATCTCGATAAAGTGTAGAACAATTGTGACTCAGAATTGTTTTGTCAACTAGCATATACTATAAAATGTAATTTTAATATGTAGTTTCATGGCATTAGATTTAAAAGATGTACATGGCATTCAATTTGAGAACATCTTATTTCTTTTATACGATAACTTATATCATTTCGACCAAAACTCGACTTATGCCCTTTCGCCCGTCCAGCGAAGGTATATTAACGTTTGAAAATATATTCCGGTACCTGTAATCTCCCCTTCGGAAGTCGGGGCTCCTTCTGAATTCCAGACTCGCTTTCCGTTGACCCATTGATCTTTCGATCCTACGTTCACTTCCAACTTTATCGAAAGACATTTTATGGAAGCTCGGTGAGGAAATCTTGCGGAAATCTCTGGGAGAGACTTTCATGAGGTCTTTCGTTGCAGTCAGCTCCTCGACCAGTCTTATATCTATCGAGTTTCTTTTTCCTAGCATAAAACACCCCAAATGTTTATTATATTCATTGGTAGATAGGATTTCGATAGAATCATCAAGTTTTGCTGTTGTCTCATTTAACGTAACATATTCTTAGACTGCGGACTTAACGCATTTATTATCCAATTATTAACCCAGAGTATTAATATTGTTGCTTGACTATCTAATTTCGGACAATTAATTTAAATGTTCATTTGTTTTATTAAGGGTTGATAATGATATAGTAGGTAGGGTCATAAATAACTAACTAAACTATATGTATATAATACTATATGTATAATAATAATAATAACTAATAACTATATAATAACCATATAATAACTAACTAAAGTTATAAAAATATAATAACTAAAAAACAAAAGAATAAAGAAAACAAAATAAATGTCTGATAAAGAAACAGAAGTTATTTATGACTTCGTCGTATTGTTTGGTCGCGATTTCTTTCTGGAAAACAAAACTCGCGAACTTTGATGGTCTGGCAACTGACCTGCTAGATTAGGCGAGTAACCGCGAGTGTTTGGTGACCAAACCGATTCATCCACTTCTTCCACCTTTGTCTGTCGAAGCAGCTGATGTCGTCTAGCGGTGTCCGACCTGTCCTTCACTTTCAGTGTAATAGGACCTTTATTGGGGATGTGCAAATCCATCGCCATCGAAATTTGGCTGCCACCCATTTTCTGTTGCTCCAAGCTCTCCCTGCTCGTCTGTTTAAATTGTATTAATTATAATATGCAGTCATCCAACAACGCACAATTACTCCGCGTGCTCGTAACATTCTCATCGTCGGTTTAAATTACATTAATTATAGCATGCGGTTGTTCAGCTGCAAGAAATGAAAATTTGATTGCCGTCAGATTCCAAATTTCATGCATTCGTGGTAAACAGAAACAGTTTCCACTCGACCCTCAAAATTATAAAAGCGTTCATAAATATCTAATTACTGCGTTCGCGAACTAATAAAAAATATCTATGTTCAACCGTATAATGTTCAACCCAATTAAAACATTAAAACAGAAATAAACTTTTAATTCACTTCTCCGTTCGTCGGTAGAACATTTTCGTTTCGCATAAAGACCCACTGTTTATTCATAATTATGAAGTATTAGTTGCAAGAATTATTTCCCATTAAAGTGTTATTTCAGTTAATGATTTCGACTCATACATAATAGATACGTTTAAATATTCTTCTATTTAAAACTAAAGAATAAAATAAATCTTGAAATACTCTCTGATATTCATATAAAATATTGAAATCATTATTTGTAATATTTTTGATTTGGAATGCACCCAGCTTTGTTGGCTAGTTAAATCATTAAATAAGTGGCTGGATAAACAAAAGTCTAGTTTTATTGTGTACCTGATGTGTACTGTAGCTAGGATTGTCAACAGACAGGGCATGTCTTTGTAGTAATTCTGGATTTAACAGTGCGCATCCAGCGTACTTCGTGGTTCTTTTGCGGGGCGATTTTTTATCAATTAGCGTGGGCGCGCTGGGACTCTTTTTAATACAGTGGCCAGTCTGTTTGTCGTCCAGTTCCTTCGAGAACTGCATAAACTCCGCCGTCAACTGTTTCCTTAAAACCTCGTGGATGCTTGGACTTGGACTCCTGTTCACCCTGAACACACCAAGTTGGTGGTCCCATTTGGTCGTCTGGCTAGATATAGATCTCCGGTTCCGTTGGTTTTTTATGCTCTTTATTGTCGACGTTTGATTAAAGCGAAAACGCGCTGGCACCACTTTGGCAGCGTTATCACGAGCCTCGAAGGTCATTACGCAAGCAGCCACTACGATAAATCCTGAAAATTTGCATTACGTTACTTCTAAACTGTTTTAATGACTCAAGAAATAATTTTTAATCACTTCAAAATAATCTCTAATGATTTCAAAATAATCTCGAATAATTTCAAAATAATCTCTAATGATTTCAAAATAATCTCTAATGATTTCAAAATAATCTCTAATGATTTCAATATAATCTCTAACGATTTCAAAATAATCTCTAATGATTTCAATATAATCTCCAATGATTTCAATATAATCTCGAATAATTTCAAAATAATCTCTAATGATATCAAAATCATCTTTTAATGATCTCAGATCTCAGAATATGATTCGAATTATTTTTGTGAACGCAAATGATGGAACAATATTAATCTTAATGATGGCTCGCTGAGAATTTGTCCGAGCTCTAACAATTTACTTTACATTATTTATCAATATAAAAAAAACTGAAAATAACGATTTGATTGTATTCTTGATTAAGTTTGAGTATTGCGGAACTGCGTTTATTTTTGTGAAAGATATTCCGGAACATTAAACACTGTAACAATTTCTTTTACTTTTTAATTTTATATCTTATGCCAGCACGTAAACAATCTATTTTGAAGACTTGAACGTAAACAAAAACATGATTTAGTATTTAATAAAGGAAACTGGTTAAATGGATTTTGTAAGAGTTTTTACATAGGCACCTATCTTTATCTGTTAATTTATTATTATCTAATATGTTAAAAGACAAGGAAAAACGTAAGCAAATATTTAAACTATTAAACATTGTACAAGTTTAAAGGCTGTGTGTTCGTTCATATTTGAATGCTGTTTTTTTGGAGTTAGTTCTTGACAAAATGTATGTATAGTTCGCTGTAACACAGTAATTATAGTATAATCTAATTGATAATCAAGACTTTTAATTTCTGTGATAATTTATTCATAGATCTGTGTATCCAATATGTGAGCATTTCAGTACACATATGTCTGAAATATAAATCTGCTCGACATTGGTATTAAATTGTCTTTCATCTACAAAAATCATTTTGAAGTTCAATTATCATTATACATCCACTTTTGAACTAAAAACAATTGCGATATATTGTTCTAAAACTATTTCAATATCAGTAATTTGATCGCTCCGTTCATATCTTAGTATCAAGCGCAAGAGTACTGTGAGCCTCCATAGCTCAGGGGTTAGAGCACTGGTCTTGTAAACCAGGGGTCGAGAGTTCGAATCTCTCTGGGGGCATGCTTTTTTTTCTTTTTTTCTCTTAAAATATATATCTGATACGCGTGCCGGAGTCGACGTTGTAATAAAAAACCAATAGAAAATTTGTTTTCATGCCTGAGAAATGTACGAAAATCAATTTTTCATATTTAGCTACGTGCCCCGAGGACTATTTAATTATGTCTGTCTTATTTGATTCAAATTGCGAGTACAATGCAATGATGTAATACGTAAATGCATTTTTTTTAAGGTTCCGTTAAATTTTATTTGCATATTTAGTAATGTATAGATTAAAGTAATCATTAACGCATAAATGAAAATTTCGTATATTGAAAATAGCATCAAATAGTGTTTCAAGTTATCCTTTTCTCGATGTTAGTGTTTATATCGCAGTAATATTTTTAACCATACTTGTTAATAATGACAAAACTTCTGTATTCTTAATTTCTCTGTGTTTTTATTTACAATACATTAAAAAATGATACAACTTTTAATAAATGTAGCTTGTGAATTGAAAATGTAGATATGATTGAGAAGAAACAGTATACATATGACATACAAGTAGTGGACGTTACCTCCTACGCCCATAACGATTGGTCCAGCATAACTAAGGTTGTTCAGATGGAATCCGCGTGACTCATTCTTCACTCTTATTGTTAGATTGCCTCTAACTTCTTGAGCCACGGACAGCTGATCTGCGAAGTAACCTGTATGACAGCGCATCATTAAAAAAAATTTATTGATCGTCCTGGTAAAATGGCTTGAAAAATCTAATTCATTTCAATAGCTAAAAATATGAATTCAATTCTGTCTATCCTTACAAAAAGAAATCTTATCTGTCACAGTTATCAATTTAACTGACTCGTCTTACTTTGATTCAGTGAATCTCAACTAACTAATTGATTTGCCATCTTAATTAACATTAATAATATTGCTACGATCGAATCTCTAGTAATTTAGTAATCTCTTGATTGTTATTTAATTGTAAACTTTATAAATTGCAATATTCGCATACACAAAGCTTATCGAAGAAGGAATGAGTACACTTTATCATTGGATAATATGAACACGTCAATGCACATAAAATGACGTAATAAAACATACGTGGATTGTGTGCGAAAAGAACGTAATGTCTGTGAATAAAG